>NW_020955501.1:513631-515198 GCF_003031625.1 Empidonax traillii
AAAAAAAAAAAAAAAAACTACAGAAAATAACAGTATTCAGAACAAAGAGGAAAAAAAAAGGGAGTTTTTTAGGGTGTTGCTGCTCATCAAAGCAGCAGGACTGACAAATACATTTACTAGGATATGTAGTGAAAGCATTTACTAATACTGGGCCACTTCACTTAGCTGAACTTTTCTTCATAATGTCTAGGAAAACAGCCTCTCCAATACATTCCAACCATAAAGGACATTTTGCTATGAGATGTTAAATCTCTTATGTAATGTCCTTTATGCACTATAGCTGCTTTCCTAGTGTGTAAAGCTTTGCATTTCATGACTTGTAAATTTAGCAGACTTTCTTTTCTAAAAGGAAATTAATGCAAACATTATGGGATCTTTTACCTCCAGTTGTTTCTAATTCCTTCTACAAAACTGTGTTTCTTTGATGACTGCATTAGCGAAGGAACATGTCTGCCAAGCCAGATGTTTATATTTCCACTGAAACTTGTGTTATGATGCTGGGAAAGCATAGTAGAAAATCGAAGTTTAAAAAAAGGCAAAAAATGAGAAGCCAGGAGAACCTGGGAAGAAAAGGAGTGGAGACTCCCAACCAACACTGTTGTACAGTGCAGAGAAGTGGAGTAATTAACTCCTCTTTAATTGAATAAAATCCTCTTTCTGTCTGTATAACAAAATCATCACAGATAAGACTTCAGAAATCATTAACCATGTCCCCAGATCCAATAAAATGCTTTTTCTTTTCCTGTAAATTTCCAGGTTGTTTAATCTCATTGCAGCAGATGCATCTTCATTTCATGATTCCACTGTACCTCAAGACACCCAAAGGAAGAGAGGAGAGAGAGAATATCTAGAAGTCAACCGTGACATAAGAGTGATGGTAAGAAATATGGAACTAATGTTATCTCTGCAAAGAGCAACAGTGTTACCTTTGCACAATTAGTTGCATATATACAAAAATAAAAGTATAAACACACTCATTGAGTCACATCCTTTAGTATTTATGTTATTTGAAGTTAACATATGCTTTATTCTACCTGAATGGCAGCCCATTCACTTGCTCTGTTGGTTGAGCTCGAGCGTTTGTTCTTATTTCCATCTGCTTTTACAGCTCATCCATTACATTCCAGTTTGCAGAAATGGTTAATCTCATATTACCCTATAACAGAGGGTTTAGCTGTGGTTTTCCATGAACAGCACAGTGCCATAAGCACCCAAAAAGAGTATTTCCCACGTGACCCAGATGTGTGTGACCTATCAGAAGCAGTCCCGAAATCATGGTCAGTGGTGGTCACAGACATGAAGGTAAGAGTTTTGCTGAGGCACAGGTTAATGCAGTCAGTGAGACAATTTACATGTTTTTGGAAGCTGGCTTGGCTTCTGCACATCACAGGGCCAAGGAAACACACTGCCCACAAAATGTGCACAACAGTGTGGGAAACCATGAGTTCAGAACGATATCGAATTCCTCCTTTCTTTTAGCTTCTGTGTTTCTGTGTCATAAGGTACTGACAGAATCTTGCAAAATAATTTTGTGCAGGTACTTGGGCTGGGTTATTTTTACATCTGT
>NW_020955501.1:515395-541368 GCF_003031625.1 Empidonax traillii
TTCTGCACATCACAGGGCCAAGGAAACACACTGCCCACAAAATGTGCACAACAGTGTGGGAAACCATGAGTTCAGAACGATATCGAATTCCTCCTTTCTTTTAGCTTCTGTGTTTCTGTGTCATAAGGTACTGACAGAATCTTGCAAAATAATTTTGTGCAGGTACTTGGGCTGGGTTATTTTTACATCTGTGTAACTATGATTGTACAGAAAAATCCTCATAAATACAGGTTTCTGTATCAGGGATTAAACACCTGTTGATAATCAAGCCTCAGACTGTCACAGAGCAGAAAAAAATCACAGCAGTCCTGCAGTGTCTTTCTTAGTGGAATAACCTCAGGGCTGTACTGGTGGTACGTGCCATAAAAACATAATTTTCCAGAGCAAACATGCCAGGAGTTTGGACTTGGTTCCCAGGGCATGCTGAGCAGGGTCCAAGATGTGCTCCCCTCTCACCCAGCAGGTGACACACGCAGAGGGCCACAGTGGATGTTGTAACTCAAGACTGCAGAATTTCATCCCCTCACGTTAACACCTTGTCTCCTTTCAGCTGAACTCCAGTGTTGTGATAGCAGCACGAGGCTTTACAGCCCTTGGGGAAAAAAAAAAAAAAAAAAAAAAAAAGTATTCATTTTCTTACCAACTCCCCTGATACCAAATTTGGTAAGGTAAGAGCTGGAGGGGTGAAGCAGCGTGCCAGTAAAAGTTTGTTTTCGTCTGCCAAGGAAACTGCTGTTTTCAAGGCAGATTCAATTAAAGGCAATGGATGTTACCTTGAGGAGCCACTTTGTTTACATTTCAAAGGCCCAGTCCTCTTGTTAGACTGATACTGTTTCATGCAGCTCCTTAATGAAAAGCATTTGTTTGGTATTATACCTCAACAGCAAATTAGATTCTCCCAAGACAGTTTGACTATGTGAGAAAGCTTTTGTGACTGCCCAGACTTCTGCAGTGTCATTAAGATAACGACCCTCACATCTGCTCTTTCAAACGTTGTTCTCAGGGAAAAAAACATAAAAATTGTTCAGATCCATTACAAACTTTCAGGGTTTAGCACCCCAGGCTGATTCGGATAACTTATTTCCCCCTTCCCCCCTAAATTCCCGAACTTGGCTTGAAATAAATTACAGTACTGAACATTTTGATAGTTTTTCTTCCCCACAAACTTTAAGCAATGTCCCTTTCAGACTCTCATACTGATTCTAGCAAGCAGCAGTGGCAGCTTTCCTCAGAGGCTTTTGGAAGAGTCCTCACTACACCAAGAAATGAAAATGATGGAAAAGTGACACGGAAAATGACTGTAACCATGTTAGAGATGGTCCAGCTATTGCTTCTCTTGTATTATCATTTAAAAAAAAAAAAAAAAAAAAAAGGGGGGGGGGACACTCTCTGCCTCTACTGAGTATTTCCACTAGTGACAGCTAGAAATGGAACTAAAAGTCTATCTGTAAGTTACATTCTTTGTGATAAGATCCAGAGACAGCTACAAGAACTCCACCTGTCTTGGGAAGCAAACTCTCCTGTAGTGTAAAATAGCTATAAATGGGAGCCAGTGAGGAAGCATTTTAGTACCCATCTCTTTAGTGTCTAGAAAATAACTGTAATTTATTTGGTGAGGGGTCTGTGCATTGAACAGTGTTCTGGAGTACATGCCAATCAAAAATCCCTCCAGCTAAATGATCACTAAAATCTGAAAGCCATGCTCTCATTTTTGTTCCTGGTATGCTATTGCAGTCAAGTTTGGAGTGCTTCCTGAATGAAACATGGAAGATTCATCCCCATACATCAAATATATTTAGAAGAAAACACCGTAATTAGGATTTATTTATATTCACATCTCAAAAACACTTCAGGATTATTTGTCACATCCAGAAACCGAGCCCATGTGGGTCGCTTGCCAACTTCACCCTCAGTTGCTGGGCTTGCTAAACAAGGTAATTTTCACTTTGCCAAACAAAGCTGGAAACGCTGTACCCTCAACCAGAAGAGCTTGAATGACAAGTGACTCATATTAGGAATTCCTTGTGTTCAATCAGCTACCCTTGATGTGAGATAAAGAGAGTTGATGAAAACAGACAGAACCCAGTTTCAGTCTCCTCTCGGGAGGAGAGAAGACCTTTTTTACATGGGGACAAATTCATTGCTGGCATAAGGCTTTTTTACTTTAGTGGAATTATACCAAGGATGAAAACAGGTCATCTTGTTTTGTACTACATGCTTCACATCAGTGATGAAATAAACTGGGTCTCAAAGGAGAGGTGATAAAAAGTCAGCACTTGTGCTTTGTTGTGATTTCTTTTAAACCATAAAACCTTCTAATGCTTAGTTTTTAAAATATATTAGTTTGATTTATCATTGACTTATGCAACACTCGGTGCAATGGCAACTAAAAGCTTTTCATGGAAAATGAAACACTTTGTGAAATCACCCGGACCCAGCAAAGCCTGTGTATCACAGCTCTCACAAAGAAATCAGACATCACCTGTTTAAAGTATCCAACTGGAAGGAGAAAGAAGAAAAACCCAACAAACAAAACCACAAAAAAAAAAAAAAAAAAAAAACCACACCAAACTAAAAAACAACAACAACAACAACAACAAAGGCTTCTAATCATTCTTTGTATCTCCCTTTTTGTATGCTTGATTTGTGATGCTTTAATGAATCCTAATTCTCCAAAAAAAATGCTGGGTACCTGTTTACTGGGAATTAGGCATATCATAGTAGGCATCCAAAGATGTTTATGGGAACATTCAAGGGCCTCGAGCGCAGCTGAATATTTATTTTATGATTCTATCCTGGTCTGAACTATAGTTTTTGTAACCTGAATATCTCTTTTGTACTATTCTGAATATATTTATAGTACTCCACAGTAATGGTTGCAAATGCTGCAGTCACAGTACCATGCAGAGTCGGCTGTGTAGCTTTGATCATCCTATTATTTGGGTTATTTTACGACAGTTTTAAATGGCTGAGAACTGCACAGAGATGACTCAATTGTATCATTAACCATGAACAGCAAGTCCGTGTTAACAATCCCTAACTACCCCTGAACAATGTAAACAGGAAGCCTGGTGCTGGAAATTCATTTTGATGATTTCCACTGTTCTTGCAGATAATGTTTCAGTGATCCAGGTCACAAAGGGAGTCGCAAATTAAAAAAATGTCTTTGCAAAGTGCCAGCTCGGAGTTTAACTGTTGCTGGACTGAAAGAATAGCAGTTTTCAGCAGTTCTGACAGAGATTTTACGTCACAATCTGCAACAGAACTACGTGAAAATTGTCACGGCATTTTAATTTAGCTATTGCAGAATAAACTCCCCAGTGATATTTCTGGTATAATGTGCAAACACAAATAAATAGTAAAAAAACACTTCAAAATCATCAGTACTTTCTTGCATGTGGTTATAAGCATAAAAATCTTGGCTCTATATTTTCATGATTTCAGACTGAAGTGACTGTGTGACTGAAATGTTGCCATGAGATTCCCCTCCACTACCCAGTTTATGCAGCAGACTAAGAATAATCCCTAAACTCTTCTATAAAAAGGATATTCTGGGAAAAAAAAAATAAAAATGAGGAGAATCTAAATCTCAAATTCTGACTCTATATGCAGTATTGTAAAATGCTACGTGTTGGCAGCTTTGGGGCTTTCTTTCTTTCTTTCTTTCTTTGCTGTTTTGGTTTATCCCAGAAACCTTCCCAAGAAGCTCCTGGGAACAAACCTATTTAAAGTGATCTTCTGAAACTCCCACGACATCATCAAAGACCAAGCATTTCTACTTGGTCAAGAAATATTTGAAACCCAGGGCAGAAGGGTTCAAATTTAAAGCTGCAGATTCCACCCAGTGCACGTTGTGGCATTTGGAAGGGAGCAAGGACACAGCTCGTAGTGATGACAGCAAGGAAGATGTCACTGCAGAACTAACCACGAGGAAAAAAAAAAATGAACCTTGCAATCCAATAATCTCTCTGAAAAGGAAACATGCTTTCAATACACTGTACAATATTGCATTGAATTGCTTGGAAATTGGTCTTCAAATACTTATAAACTTTAATATTTAAGGATACGTTTGTGTTCTACGTTTAGTGACGCTTCCAGGCTCTTAGAAGACAAAAAGGAATCAGCATCAATATCAGGACAGCAGAAGAAGAGCTTTGAGCAGTGGCCCCAGCCCTCAGGTCAGTGAGATACACTCAGATCCACCTCCATAGACTGGGTTGGAGCTTCTGCCATCACATGAGACATCAATTCCATGCTGCTGGTATGTCTACTGATTACCTGACTTCGGATGGGGCTTTAGGGACCTAAAGCAACCAAGAAAACCAATTTTCCACCTTATGTCCCAGCCAGTTTGATATAATCTATAGAGAAAAAAAATCGTGTCAATAATTGTATTGGAATTGACAAAAGCAACCTCTATATAAACAACAGAACAAATCAAGTGGAAACACAGTAACCTGAACAAATGTTTTCAGTACTAGAAAGTGTAAGGTGAGCAAATTGCTACCCTAAGGACAAGGTGAAAATCCCTAGTTCCCCCCTTCCCAAAGCAAACAAATAGTAGTGAAATGTAATCTGACGCTCACTTCCACCGAGGGAAAACATTTTGTCAGCCACCTTTTTTTTTTTTTTAATTTTTTTTTTAAATTTTTTTTTCTTTTTTTTTTTTGAGGTTGCCTCAACGTTGTTTTCTTGCAATCTGATCCTCACAAGCCCTCGCAGTAACTCCCTTAATGACTCCCTGGGGAAGGCGGTTCATCAACACGTGTGCTAACGAGGCTGACCGATGCACTGCCCTTCAGTGTTCACCTCGCTCCAAAACCCTCAAACAACTCAATAAATACCGAGTTAGATATATATTTTTTGGTCACCTATGGATCAAACGTGATGTTTTTCAAAAGCATCCAGTTCCAAAACTGGCAAAATGTTCTGCCTTTAAGGACCCTGCAGGTTTTCAGTGAACAAAGATGTTTCTCACCAGATAACTCGTATTTTAAAGCATCAGAAACTGAGGGCTTTTAAAATAACTGTACACAACTGATTTCTTGGAAATCACGTACAAATCAATAATGCAACTAGAACTAGAATCCAGATATTTTAAAATTCACTACAGGTTAGTAGTGACCAGCTGGGACAACCTGCAAATTTGTGTGTTGAGGACTGATAGGGATTTATTAAGTGTGCTTACAAACACAGCAAAGCACCACCAAAGTTATAGTTGGGGTTGTTTTTATTTTTTTTTTTTGCTTTGATGAAGAAACTATTTCACTTTGATTTCAGAGTTTCTTTATAGCTTTTGAGTGACAGGCAGCCCTTTACATTATTAATAAATGTTTTGAATTTAAAGTCTTTAAACTAAAAGTTTTTTTTGGGGTGGAGCTTTGAAAAAAAAAAAAAACAAGAAATAAAGGAACTTATCATAACACTTGTAAGATAAAGCTTTTTTTCTTTCCGCACTGAACTTTGGTTTAATGTGTCAGAGTCGTGATTTTAGTCACAAATTCTATCTAATGTTGAAATAAATGCCAAGGATGATGACTAGAAGAGCTCTGTCTTTATACAACTCCCAACAAATCAAAAGGGAAAGTCACAAGAGCGTACCAGGAGGGATGACTTCATTACCTTGGGACAAAATTCTATCATGTAGAGAGGGGAAGTCTAGAGCTTGTGCACTGAGCAGTGGAGAGGGAGAATGAACTTCAGCCTAGGAAGCTCCTGCTCTGACTCACAGCTGAGAGCAGAATATTTTCCACCAATGATTATGGAAGGAGTGGAGGAACCCAAATCTTCCAAGCTAAAATTAGCCTTTTGGAAAAAAAAAAAAAAAACAAACCACAACAAACAAACATGTAAGAAGCTGGTCCAGTCTCCAGAACCAGTGGACAAACTCTTCTTGGACTGCACAGAAGCCAGGTGAGGGCTGGAGGAAGGGGCCATGGGAGGCAGCTCTGTGAAGTAAAATGAGAGAAAGTGGGGAGAAAATTAAAGCTAGCAGTGGGAAGTGGAATTTTGGAGAAGTTAAGCGAGAAGGCTCAAGGGCCAAATGTGTTTCAAATGGCTTGGCACAGGTGGGTGGTGAGATAACTGAAGGGGACCTCAAAGCAGCCCCCGCTCTTTCTTCCATCTAATACCTTACAGGGAAGCAAAAATAAAGGAAGGGGATGAGCCCACTTCTGTCTCAAGGAGGGAGGGTGTATGAGGTGGAACCAAAAGCTCTTAGTGGTGGTTTTACTCCTGCAGCTGCTGAAAGATGGGACTGACAACTGCTACTGGTGATGCAGAGATTGCCTCGTGATCCCTCTCCTCCCCAAACAACAACCCCTCTACATCCATCTAACTTAGCAGCTCTTTTGGATGCAGCAAAAGTCATGGGAAGGAGGAAACAAATGGTGCTTGAGCAGCTGGTGTCCTGCTGCCCAAGGGAGATAATCTGTCACCCACCACTCTGTGTTCTGGATCTGCCCAAAACACCCTCCTGCACTCAGACTCCTGCACTCAGATACCAGCCTGGTATCTTAAGTGCTACAAAGGAGAGCTTCTAAATAACTGTACGACATAAAATAGAGATTATGTCACCCATCAAACCAGCAATGAACTTTGCAAGAGGCCCCATGTTTCCCAAAGTCTCACAGCTGAGGGAGGCACCACACACCATCCTTGCTTGTCACCTGATGTGTGGCCACGCAGTATGATACCCATCAGGGAAGTTCACAAGCATTTTCTGTTTTCAGAGGAGACCTCTACTTGAAAAACAACAGCCAGCTGTCGCTCTCATTCGTGGGGGTCACCACGAAACTCCTCACAGATGTGCAGCAAAGTTGGTGAGTGGTTTGTGGAAGTGTGAGCAGCAGCCAAATGTCACAGCCCACTGCAAAGCCCTTCACAGTGACTGTCAGTAAGAGTCAAGTTTCTTGATGTCTCTCAAGCAACACATGGCAGGAACAGCATCGCTCCTGTCAGAACCAGGGCTGGCATTTGACACACGGGAAATTCACGTTGTGGTAACATAAAATCTTAATGCATGGTAATAAATATAGGGGAAAGGATTTAATAATATGTTTTGTTTCATCATAAATTGGCAGCAACCAGTGAATTAAGCAGCCCTCTCTACCTCTTTTCACGTGATGACTCTCTTAATAGTGGCAGAGTATTTCACTTTTCATTATGGAAGGGGTCTGTAAAGTACATTTTAACTTAAAAGAGCTTCAGTGTTTATGCAGGGTTTATACAGATTGATCTGCAGTAATCTATCCAGAGTTCTTTGCCTTGATGAGAGATATTTGAAGTGCTCCTTACTGTATTCTGAAGCCTCACCCATTGCATAAAGAGCTACTTCTGCAAAAAGCCCATGATGTACCAGGTAAAACATCAAGAGCAATTAGATTTAGCAAAATTATTCAGAAGAGGGCCAAGATCAAATAAACATTGCTTTTTCCACGGCAGAGGGGAACGCTCTCTTACTTTTTGCCTAACAACAAGGTACTGACAGCGGTGCTCCAAGCAGGATGGGGCCAGGCTTTGATCTCACCAGGGGGGCTCCTGTTAACCAGGACTGCGAGCTGCCTTAAAACCCACAGGTCAAGCAGGTATTTTTAGTCCCTATTTTGAAGATGTAGAAACATACTCTCTCTCTCTCTCTCTCATTTCAACAGCATTCATCTCATTTCAACTATTCATTTCGGGGCAGGAAGGGAGGGGGGAACTGCAGACAGATATATCGTTCAGATAAATCGAAATAAAAGAGGTATTTGATATTTACCCATTAGGAAAAAAATGGAATACTTCTCGTGTGGCAGAACCCCTCCCACCCATTTTGATGGCTATATCCCTCAAAAAAATCAACAGGTAAGAAAAAATTAACAGGCAAGAATTAGAGAACAGCATCACACAGCAACTGTCCTAAATATTCCACTAACTCTTCAAATTGTAGCATTTTGGACAATTGTTGCAGGTCCTTTCAGCTGCCATTCAAGGAAATGAATCAGATTAATTAAAAATTTTAAATACTGCCAGGGTCTGAGCAAGGTATTGTCTAAACCAACATATCAAGATAAAATCAAAACAGGAATGGAGGCACGTTAATTCTTGGAAGTATCATGCTTTTACCACAGGTAAGTGTGATTTGAGTTTGTCAGCCCCAGTGAGCAAGGGACAGCTGGTCCATAAGCAGTGCTCAGCAGCTCCTGTTCTTCCAGTGTTACAGTCAAGACAGACACCACACGCAGGTTAGGAGGACACATCTGTCCTTTCAGTGCTGTGATGCAGCAGACAGCAAGTTAGATTTTCAAGGTTTTCTGATGCGGTCAATTTATGGGGAACAAACCAGAGGGAAAAACCAAGGGAAACAGAGGAAAGTGGCAGAGCAGAAGGCAGGCTGTGGGAGGTGTCTGAAGCTCAAGTCCCAAACAAGTGAAGGAGCAGAGCTGAGGGGAGCACAGACAGACAGATAGACAGACAGACAGTCACTGCCAGACAGAGAAAACCCTGCCAGGACAGCAGAAGCCTTTCAGAATATTCCAAGGTCCCTGCAGCACGGACTGGCTGGATTATATGCTTGTCTTCTCTCCATATTCTCACCCCAGGGACAAACAGCAGTGGGAGACAAAGAGGCTCCACCTGCTTCCTCGTTTTCTCCCTTGCAAGGGTCTGAACATAAAGGATTCTGGTGAAAGCTGTACTGGAAATAGCCTGCATGTGGTTATGCCCCCAAGCCTGCAAAACTTGCACACATGAGATTCCCACCGACTTGGATGGGAATTTTGTGCATAATCATTTCAGTGTCTGACCACAAAAACCATAATTGGAATTAAAACATCAAGTGAATTGTTAAAAATCCAGAACCTTGGCACCAAGATAATATGGTTTAACTTTAGACTGAATACATGACATTTACATCTATATATTATTGTATGTGATCCTGGGCATTTTAGTAGATTTTTGTTTACTGCACAGAAAGAATAAATTAAAAGTTGCCCTAAATGGTGGTAGTAAGGATATTACAAACACATATTTTAAATCAAAGCAAATTGCCCACCCCAACACCCACTCACCCATGAAAATTATTTTTAAAAGTACAGTGCAAACCACAACTTTTTTTTCTTGTATTTATTATAAAAGCTTTCTTTTCCTTAATGTTTGATCTATCCATAAAAGGCAAAAATGTTTTGTTAGTAAGGCTCAACCTTTGGCAGCCAACAAAGTGACTAAATTTCCTACAAATAATTTCAGTTACTCTTTTGTTTACCGATGTGCCTGTTTCCCATAATCCCCCTGGGAAGATATAATGTCCCTGTGCAGATGTTCAATGTTATAATTGGGCAGCATTCAGCAGAAATGTCATCAGTGACACAACACTTTAACAATAAAAGAAAATGAAATAGACATCACAGGGGACTCCCATTTCAAAGCAAACCTTCAAGGATCTGAACAGGAAGCATATTTTCCATATTACAAGTTCTCATTTAAATTACAAAAGTACACTGACATTTATTTCCTGAACAGATGAGTTTATCACCAGTTTAGTAATGAGTATCAATGGCAACTGAAATTACAGTTCCTTTCATACTGAGCTCCTTTTGATAAGTGCCTTTCCTTTACTTACATTCTCATCCAGATTTCTTTTATTCTGCCTCTAACATCCAACGTTTTGCATAAATATACATTTTCATTGTATTAAAAATAGATGCTGCAGTAACACGTGTTTTTGCAGGACTCCACAAACAACCCTGGACTTGTGCCAAATACTACTTTCTAGTCATTCCAGCTGTAGTTGAGTACCTGGTCTCATGGTCCAAGAGAAATAGCAGTAGTGGCTGCACTATTCCCATGTTGGCTGTTGGCTACAGAAGTTCATCTGAAAACATGATCAGTCCCAGGGCAGCACCTCAAACTCGAGGAAACTGTGCTGAAATGTCCTTCTGGCCTTGAATGGTGACGTTCACAGAAGTGGAAACACGCCAGCAGGACATAGGGGTAATATAGTGTTGGATTCTTCTGGCTGTTGTGAGACCACCCACTCCGAAATCTCAGGCTCCCCAGGGGCATCTTCCTTGGGAACCATCATCTCACTAATAATTCAGAGACCTAATGTGAGAATTGCTGCCTAAGGTGGTCAAGCAATCCCATAAAGCCAGTATTGAGGGAAGAGGTCTAGAGGTACGTCTAAAAAAAATTATGAATCCAATTGGGTAAATCTTGCTCCCTTCATTCAGGTAAGAATACAGAGAAATTCAGAAACAGAGCGAAATTCAGTTGCATCCCCTCAGCTTCATCCAGAAGACAAGTGAAAGTGGCTTTTCTGCATTCTCTCCCAGAAGTATATTTAGGTAGTTACCACAAGTATTTGCTGCAACCGAGGTCTCTCACACCATGCACAGCATAATCCTTTGCCCTTTGAGACTGACAGATACACTGATGAAGTAACTCAGCACTGAATAAAATCATACCTTATTTTTGCCAGATGCCAAACCCAGGATGTAACAACACCTCCTGCTCTCTCAGCTCTTATCCCCACGTACAGAAGGGCACAATTTTCAGAGTCTCAGCAGCAGGTTCAGAAGGATGAGCCTCAGCTGAACTTGCCTCAGCTGGAGAAGGTTTTGCATTTGGCTGCAGAACAAACAAACAAACAAATCTGGTGCAGTGCACAAAAGAAAACTTTGAAGTAACTTTCTTCTGCAGTCTGAGGCACAGTGTGCTAAAGAAGTCTCAAATGAAGGAGTGCAGGAGTCTGTACCTGAAGGGGAAAGGAGGGAGTATAAATTGGGGCAGGGAATTCACACAGTACATTTTCCTTCAAAGCATCGTGTACATTTGCAAGCCTCGCAGCTGCAATTTGCAGTTTCGTCATAAACTTTTTGGTAACGCGGTGGAAAACCATCAGTATTCAGGGTGTATCAGAGCTGCCATGATCTGCTGCACTGACTGGTTGTCCATATGGATGGAGTTTGTTGCCCTGGACAAAGCCTCCAGCATGACCAAAAGGGTTTTGCAGAGTATTTTTGGGTAACACAATACATCCCACACTCGCCACCACCTCAGTGGTACTGTCAGCTGCTATAACAATTTTCTCCAGAATTAGAAGAATTTCCTCAGAATTTCTGTCACTTTTTTCTGGCCCTGTCTGTGCTTTGCCCTTCTGGAAGTGGAGAACCAAGAAAATGCTAATAAAAATTACTAATTTATCAGATGAGTGGCATACACAGGAGGAAGAACTCCAGAATTTCAGTCACCAAACTAATACCCTTCATGCTGCAGCACTCCTACAGTGCAAGAAAAGAACTCTACACCAAACTCCTATCCTGTCTTTTCCCAGCAGAGTTTTGATCCTTCCAAAGGAGACATTCCTGAGACATCATGAAGTTCAGCAGGAACTTGTTTTTTTAATTGGTCTTCTGTGGAAATTGTACAAATGCTCCTAGCCAAGGATGATGGTTTGAAAATGCCTGAAGAGAAATGGCATTGCATACACACACATGGCCTCTAATGACAGGGAAGGAATAAATACAGCACCTCAGCCACCTCCTCTGCCCTCCTCAACTCAAACCACCTGGAGACTTTCTCGCTTTCTTAAGCTCCTGCTGTTCTGCCTGTGTCTTTTCCCACCTTCTCCAATCCTTTCATTCAACTGCATTTTTGTCTGCACAAAAATCAAACACTTGTTCAGGGCTCTGTGTAGGTGAGGGCAAGATTACATCCCTTATTTCACTTTTTTCTTTGCTTCTCCAATCTCTCTCCTGAAGGTTCCCTCAATCTCAGCTCAGACTCCATGCCTGCTCTCCTGCTAAGCCCTTCCACTGACAGTGAGGTCAGAGTTTGGCCATGTCCCCTTCCTCTTTCCTGTACAAAAACAACCTGCAGACTCTGCAATGATCTGACTATATTTCCCCTTCCTTTTAACTACTGGCAGAGTTGTCATAGTCTGTGTCTTCAATGACACAAACCTGTTTCAGCACAAGCAACTGCCTGGTTCTGATTACTCCAGTTCGGGATTAGAAACTACTAATTCAGTCACTGGTGGGTGACATTTGTGCAACAGTGGCTCAGAGCTGCTTGCTGAGGAGGAAATTATCCCATATGGAGCCAGAATAAATCACACAGATCCAGAATGCTGAGAGGAAAGGAAAGGGGGGGGGGGGAAAATGGCAGAGGGAAAAGGTGAGAAAATATTAAATAGGAGAAATGGATTGATTTTTTATGGAGGTTCTGATAATGAGCCTACATCCATTACCTACTCCTAAAAGAGCTGACCCTGACACTGAAAATCTTTGAATTTTGAAATATGAAGTGATGGAAAGAGGAAAATGGGATAACACTTTCAGGCAAGCAATTATAAACAGGTATTTTTACCTGGATAACAATATGAGATCCTGAGGTATTACTCTGAGTTTAACGGGGGAATTTCCGTAATCAGTGAACAGTTTTTAGAAGTTACATTGCAGCGCTTGTTTTATAATGAATCAGATCTCAGTTTGCTCACACTCTTCAGTATCTCAACAGCAACACAGCAGCTGGAAATAAGGAATTCAAGAGCCTACCTCATCGATCCTTCTGTCACAATCCACAAACTCAGATTCAGCGTTTAGACCCTTTAAAATAAACTATCAAGGGCAGGGAAAGGTGTTGAAAACAGCTTCAGAAAGTTACCTTAAATCCTCTAACATACTACAATGTATGTTCATCTGTGCTGGCTCTAGCAGATGTCGGAAAGTTTGCTCTTTTTTATTTTTTTTTTTCAACTGAAAAAGAGGCAAGCAGGCCTCTAACAGACCCTCTTTGATCTCACCTGGAAGGAAAGTTCTAATCTGGCCCTGAGAATCTCTGCAGTTCAGGCTTAAAAGACAAAAGAGAGGAGAATGTGAAAAGAACAGGAAGCAGCACATAAAGTAAAGCAAACGGGCTTAGAAACGCAGCCCCGGTTCCTGGGAATGGCACTGTGTCTAGTTATGTCCTTGGAAGGTTGTCTTTGTAAAAAAAAAAAAAAAAAAAAAGCAGTCTCAGAGATGTGCCAAACCCCTCGCTTTTGATTTGGGTGGCAGCAAATGGGACACGACAAGTAGAGCAGAGCAGAGTTGTTGTACTGCCCACAGCAAAGAGAGCCCCACTGAGGGGACAGCGAGAAAAGGGAAGGTGATAACCCCCAAAATTGCCCGTCCACAAACGGAGGGTTTAAAGAAAACAACGCCTGGAAAGCTGCGTTGTAGAAAATAAAGCCTGTCAGAACACACACACACACACAATATAAAAAATTAGCATCTCTCTGACTGTGTCTCTTGCTTTTTTGTAAACACGAGAAAAAACTGTATGTGTTTATTGTCCTTAAGTCACAGTCAAAGGAGAGTGTAAGAAGTTAAAAGGTATTAAAATATTTACTGTATGTTCTGGCAGTGCACAACAACGGACACTTTTATCCTCACTCTTCTAAAATCTAGAGGCCCTTGGGAGCAGAAAATAACTCATATCACAACAACTTAAAAATAAACTAATAAGTTGGACCTCTGCATCACTGAACATATGCTTTCTTAGGACCCTGAGTGTCCATGCTTTAATTTACTTTCTGCTTTAACATCTTACTCTGCTGGTGGAGTGGGGTGCACTGCACTGCTGAACCCCTACGTGTCCCCAGTCTGTGATGGGTTCCCTCCCTGCTGGGTGTCCTCGGGGTGTTGGTTTTGCTTCAAGAAGCACCTTTGCTCATCAGGTGGAGCATCCTGCCTGCCACCACACGCCTGACTATTGCAAACCCCCGGCTTTGCTGGGCTGAGACACCCCCAGTGTTTTGGCTCAAGTTAAAAATAAATCAGGGGAAGAGCTCTTACATCATCTTGTGCATCTTTCTGGCGTTAGGTTGTTCTGTACAGAATTTTATCAGAACTTGTGTTTGATGAATGAAATATGGAGTGGCAGGGAATGTTTTTAGGTGGGGCTATTCACCTAAACCAGTGCAGTTACCAGAAGTTTCTATGTATTTATTTTTCAGTTTTCCTACGTATCACTTAATTTACCATTTTCACCAACAGTTCTCCCCTTAGACGGTAGTTTATCCACATCAACCAATGGGTGTTGTACTCACTTTTGTGTTCACTGCATTCCTCTACAACAAAAGATTTCCTGCTGTCAATATTCAACACTACTTGATAATTTTCCTCTCTGACTTTTATAATAAAACAGGTCCAGCAGCCCTCACCGGGGACGTGGTGCCGATGTATCTCATATATATCACAGGGCTCACAAGGCTGCACATTTACTCTTTCTACACTGTTCCTTCTCAGTTCATGGTAACAGGGAAGGAACTCTACCAAGTTATCTTTTTTTTGAAGTCTTTATAGTTCTTTCTTCCAGTTTCATTAACGAGCTGATGGCTGTGGTACAGCAGTAAATTACTGCACCTTTCAAAAGTAGGTTAGCAACCTGGAAAAGAGTGATTCCACTCCAGCAATTCTACCTCCTCCCCCCATCACACACCCTTTTTAATTGCACATTTTCTAAAATAGCAGGAGATCTTGATCAGCAAATGGTCTTTCTGGTGCCAGCAGAGAAAACAGTAACATGTCAAAATGTCCTGTGCAAACTCGCATATCTCTGTGCATCACAAGTGGGATATTTATATGCTTGGTTTTAAACAAATGTATTTCCAAGCATACTTTTTCATAGCAGAACAAGAGGCCGAAGTTTTTACCTCACAGTATTTTGTTCTTTCTTTTCTTGTTTTTGGGTGGGTTGGGTTTTTGGGGGTTTCTTTTTTCTTTTTTTTTTTTTTTTTTTTTTTTTTTTTTTTTTTTTTTTTTTTTTTTTTTTTTTTTTTTTTTTTTTTTTTTTTTTTTTTTTTTTTTTTTTTTTTTTTTTTTTTTTTTTTTTTTTTTTTGGGTTTTTTTTTTTTTTTTTTTTTTTTTTTTTCATGTGCATTTTTGCTTTTGGTTTGAGTTCTCTTGTTTATTTTGTTGTTGTTGTTGTTGTTTTGGTGTTTTTTTTGTTTTGTTTTGTTTTGTTTTTAACTCCTTATTAACAAAGCAAATCCCATTCTATTTGTTTGCCCTCAAGGAATCCCGCTCTTACAATGATTTTCATCATTTTAATTGTAGTGCAAATATATGAAAAGCACCATTCTAAAGCACAGGCTGTCTTACAATAGCACAGTGGCCCACTGCATATTTGGGACCTGTTGTATCACTACATTATTATGCACTACCAGAATATACAGTAAGTCTCAGTTCAGATGAGCTAAATAAAACTCACTGTGCATTTTGAGAGCAATGAGTGGTTATGATGCTCCAGGTACTGGAAATGTGAGTACAGTGCTGCCTCCAGAGCCAGTGGGTTCTGAGGAGTCCAGCCTGTGCTGTTCACAGCTCCCTGGTGTGGCTGTTTCCAGGAAAGGTTCCAGCCTTGGGCACAGTGCCACCTCCATGCACAAAGACAGCTCAGATTTATCTACAGAGAGCTTCCCAAAGCTCCTGGTTGCAGATGCACGGCACAGGCACACCTAAATAATATCTGAGCAGGTTTATTAGCTTGGGAGCAGCCTCCCATGAGCAGAGATGTGAGCTGACAGCAGGATCAGGGTGTCTGCACAGCACGCAGAGCCTGAGCTAACAGGCCCTTCTGGGGAAGGATTTGTTCAGAGCTGGTTTGAGCAGCTCAGTACCTGAGATTCCACCTGCCTGCAAGCTGGACAGTCAGGCTGCAGATGGAGAACTGCAGGCAGGGAGTAGGGATGAATGGCATTTGAAGACACAGAGAAGAGGTGCAACAGTTTGCCAAGGTCTCCACAGTTTGCCTGTGGAAATTTCTGACACTTTTTCAATTCACAATCTAGATACTTAAGCTTATTAAAAACCTCAAATATATATATGTATCTTGCAGTCTTAAAATTTTGCTTCTGGCTCTGCTGAAAATTTAAAAAGTTATGAAGTCATTAACTAAAGAAAGATGTATCAGATATATCAACATACTTTGTATTTTTTTCACTGCAGGGAAAAGCTTTGTCATAAAAATATAAATCTTACAGTTTCACATGTGAAACAGAAGGCAAATTAAACTAATAATGCATAGAAGATTTGCTACATGTATGAACTGACAAGCATTAAATAAAGAGTCTCTTGTTAGCCAAAATCTTGTTCCAGTTTGTAGGATGTCAACACACACCTCAGTAATACCTCTAAAACTGGCCCTTGCAGACAGGAAGGGAAGTGTAATTTGCAGTGGGATAGTAAACATTAAACTAATCTCAATTTCCACAGATCAAATCTATATTTTTATTTTGATTTACTGGATATCAAGTGTCAATTTAAAGTGAACGTCAAAGAACATTAGTTTTCAAGCTCCTGAAAAGATGAAGAAACCCCCTAGAGCAGTCAGCAAAACAGATCATGTTTCCTATTCCGAGAGATTCTAGTTATAGAACTTTGATGGTAAAATAAAACTCTTTAATCTGTGGCATAATCCTGAAGATAGCATGCTAAAACTTGAAGGACACCAGCATGCAGATGTTCTGATGTTTTTAACCCCTGGGCTACCTTGCTTGCCAAGAAAATTTAATCTCCTAACATGTACATTCATGAACAGTGTACTGCTAATAGTGTCTTTGGGACAGCAACATTTCCTGCTGACAAGAGTCTGATCCTGAAACTACTGCAGCTGGAATTTAGATATGGTGGAGAACAGATTATTTTCCATTCAACAGGAGGTTTTGCAAAGACTGGAACCTGATTTGTGGAAGTTTTCTTAAAAACCTCTACTGCAAAAGTCCAGTCTCTCGTATGTTCACTAAACAACGTAAGAAAACTGTTTTAGATTTGTGCATTTGTGTATTGATTAGTATTGGTGCGTGTAATCACCTTGAAACCAAGAGATGACACTTGCCAGTTCAGCAAATGCAGTTTCCAGTATAACCCATAAATTGGTGCATAGGGATTTCAAAAACCCAACATATTTAACAGAACAGAAACAAAGCGATGAACATACTCCCATTCTTTTCCGAAACTGTGACAGGTGGACATGGGGCTCAGTGTTGATCTCACTCATTAGAACATGTGCAGTATTTCAGACTCACCAGAGTATTCCATGTGAAAGCCTAACTTTGAAGATTCCATCATTTCCTCGTGGTGAGTTTTACACTGCCCACCAGCAATTTTTTTAAAAAGGCCACATTTCAGGTTGTTCCATCCAGCACACAGACTGAGAAAGAGGTGGACTTTCCGTGGATTTTCTGAGGTAAATCTTACAGTGATTAAGCGTCACAGCTGTAACAATGAAACCCGTCAGGAAGCTGGCTGCTGGAGATGCTCGAATTCCTCTGTAATTAGCACATCGGTAAAATCCAAATGCCAAGCCCTAGCAACCTCAAGGAGCGTGCAAAGAAGCCAAGGAGCACAGCAAAGAAGTGACATCTACATGACCCTGGCTTTTTACGCAGTGTCAGGCAGCCTGGAAGACTGTTGCTCCTGAAGAAGTGGAAACAGGGGAAGGGGAACAAGAATAACTCAAGTTATTGCTTTGAAAATTTAGCATTTTTATAAGCGGGACTTTAACCTTGAGTAATTTTCCAGGTAAATTTGCTAGGAACAGGACACAGAACAGGAGTGAAGAGAGGGTTTTCCTATATAAATAAATCCCTCAGAACAAGGCAAAGAGATTGGGCCTGTGTGCCTTCACCCAGGATCCTACCTTAGAAGTGTGGACCTGTATTGTAGGAACAGAGTAAGTCAGCCAGGAGGGGAGAAAGAAAGCCTTGCCTTTTTTATTTGTTTTATTTTTCCTCCGTTGTTACGACCTCCTGTTTCTCAGTGGCCAGTGCAGGTCAGCCGGCATTTGTGTGTTGGGTGTCATAATCTGTCACCAGCACAGACCAGCAGGAAAAATTGCCCCGTCCCAAGAGCAGAAGCAAAGAAGGGAAGGGAGTTGTGACTCAGAGGGATGTCTTTGAATCGTGGGGCCTTCTGAGGGAGTGGGGGTGCAGTTTTTGCAATCCTTGCCCAGGGCTGTGCTTTGAGCTCTGTCTAGTTTTCAGATCACAGTGGAATGGAAATGGCAGTGTATGTATGGGCTTCTAGCAAATATCACAAACGAGCATCTCCTGACAGCTCAAGACAGTAAGTGTTTATTACGTGTTACGCAACTTTTACGGCATAAAGAATTAGATCATGGTTTATCTAATCTGACTTATTGCTATTGAAATAAATTGCTTAGTGAAGGGAATCAGGAAAGCCTGATCTTAGGGGGTGTGTTACAACAATATTGGAAACACTTTTCAAAGCAGACGAGGAGATCTGGACTCGCAGTCTCTTTTAACGGCGAGATTTTGAACCCCAGCCCTGAATATTCCCCACGCATATTAGTAAACATGGAACAGTAAAGAAGCCCTACATTTCTGGGGTAGGAACTTCAAGTTTTCCTTTGCATATGTACACTACAGAATCTAGCACAGAATAGCTGACCTCCTCAGGCAAAGGGTTAACTGGGGATCTATTTTGGAACAAGAACTGTTGCAGAACTGAGACTGACTGTGGTACATTGATGACTTCAATAGTTTATTTTGCACCAGAATTTGGATAGGCTGAGACATGAGTTTCCTTTATTTCTGACCACTGGCTGCACAAATACAGTTGGTATAAATAAGGGAAAAGTGTCCTCCAAAGGAGAGGAAAGCTGATTCACAGATCCTCCAGCAGCAGATCACAGGCACATCCTACCAATTGTATTTCCTTCTCAAAATTCACCTGAAACTCAGAGAAATGGTAAAGGGGAATACAGCCTGTTTCCACTGGTTTGTGGTTTAGAGCGTGATAAAAAATATGGAAGAGAAGCAGCAGCAGCAAAAGGTCTCTCCCAAACTGGCAGAGCTATTTCACATGACACTCAGGATCAGGGTCATCACCAGACTGGCAAAAAAAACTCCTGCATGGATGTAATTGTAACCCTTAAATGGTAATTGAAGTCATGTGGACATTTTCTGCTCCAGATTTCTGTCAGTGCTTTCAATCTACACTAGTCACTTCAACATGGAGGCAGAGGAAAACAGGAGAGTTACCCCAAGAACAGAGCAACAACTAAATACTGAGTTTCATGCTGGGCTTTCATCTGGATTTCCAAGGAAAGCCTGTAAAATGATTGTATCCCAGCTAAAGCCAAGGTGATGGGAAAACATTTCCTAGTATGTTGTCTGTGCTGTTTTATAGCTCTCCCATGTGGGATAATATCAGGGCTTCTTGAACTACCTCTAGTAATGAGACATCAGGCAACAAAATGTTGTAAATACCAGGACAAAGAAGAGGGAAAGAGCTGCCTCATCAATGCTAAAACTCGACTGTCCCAGGGTGTCTGGCAATGGGAACAGCCATTCAGAAACAGGTCCCACAGCCACCACCTGTGTGACCTGGTAACAGAACCAATTAAAAGCTTTGGGCTTCATTTTCATCTTTGCTTTTCCTTGATTATCCTTGAGGACTGATAATAATTAAGACAGAAACCCTACATTTGTCCACAAAATTGCAGCAGGATCAGCTTTCCACCCCACTCCATAAATACCCTTTTCCTCTGACAAGGCAGTAACATTCTCTTTCTCAGGGTATTCTCACTTTTCACTTATTTCATGCTCCAACATAAAGTGGGTTTAAAATGCAGCCAATCAAGCAATGTTACTCTCTTAGCTTCCTTTCTGCTTCTATGCTGTTGTTCTAGATAATTTAAAAGCAAGGACCAATTCCACTGCATAAATCCTTCTGGCATGCCCTATTAGAGAGAATAAGAAATGCAACAAGGATGATGTTACTTGAAGAAAAGTAAAAAGTCAAGAAAGTAGTAAAGTTGAGGTCAGGAATTTAGTTGTCCTGATTCTCTTCATAGGTTGTTGGTTTTTTTGGTGTGTTTCTTGCCCTTCCACAATGGAGCTGCAATAATTTAGCCCTTTATTTGGCTCTGTAAAGCACTAAGGAATGCTCAGTAAATCAAACAGATGCGAAGTGGGTGCAATAAGCCTAACCCTTGCTTTCCACATACAGAGGTTTTGTGCAAAGAAACTGGGTCTGAAAAGAAACGTAGGTTTTTAAAATTGGATTTATTTTAGATACTGAAGGCAAAAAAAAAAAAAAAAAAAAACCTCAGAGGATGTGAAGTGTTTTCCACTAAGTCTGTATGTCACTGTAAGATTTCTCTGAATTAGAGGATTTCTTGAGGAATGTAGATACTGCTGGATGTGGGAAGAAAAGCTAAACATGTACCTACACTATTCACAAGGCTGCTTCTGATTCCAATCAAAGCAACCCAGGACTAACATAAATGGATGATATATAACAAATGGAGGAATCAAAAGGTGGCAAAGCTTCTTGCTCCCTTCCCTGGCTCTGTGCAGCTTACCACAGGCATTGTGACACCTTAATGCCATTCAGCAGATAGAGGTAAGTGATCTTCCTCTCCTGCAGGCTCCCTGTGCACTCTGTTTCTGTAGTTTCTTCTCCATCTCTCACAGACTATTGCAGTGTGGCTTTTTTTTTTTTTAAATAATAAAAAAAAGGTATTTGATTTCTCTTTTGGTTGATTTTTTGTATCAAATTAAAATCTGAAACTGTACTTGAAAAAACACATATATTCCAAAGTGTCTAATCAGCACTGTCTCCTGATCCCTACCTGAGGAGCTGTAATTAATATCAACACTGTAAATTGGCAGTAATCACTGAGCCAGGGCCATGGAGGCTGGATTTAATCCATGGTCATTTTTGAACTACACTCTTATCAGTGGTAACTAGATACAGCTCAATGACTTCAATACAGCTTTGCAAATCAGAACCATAATTGAGGTTCTGATACATTGTACTACTAAAGCCTGGGATTATTTCCTGTTTTCAGTTGTTCCTAGGTTTCTAAAAGATTTATAGTTTAAATGGAAAATTTTCTCTCTATGTGTAAGCAGGGTGATTGCTCCCTGTTTTATATAATAGGATATAATTCCTAAATATAGGAAAGGCATCACTTCTCTTTTATAAGTAGAGAACACTTGTTTGTGCCTGGCTGAAACTGTTATTACCCATCATTAGTACTCAGTGAGGTGCAGTTGCTGGAGGGATGTGGGAGGATATTCTTATTAAAATTGGTTTCACATGCACCAACCACAACAACTCCTCATGTTCTCTATTGCCTGCCCTTCTCTTTCTTGGGACACCAACGCAGTATCCATTTCCCTGGATTCCCTGCATGCCCTTTTCCTTGGAGGGTTGGTGGCAGCACTGACTACAGCTGGTTCCAAACTGACCGGTTTGCTGACCGGTTACCCTAAACCAGAAGGTTTTTTTTATTTATTTACAACATTAACTTATAAACAAGCATTAAACTGTGCAAGACTAAAGAAGATAACGTGAATGGATACTTCTAAATAGGCAGTCATGTTGCACTGCTTTCTCACAGGCAAGTTTTTGTTGACTTGTTCACAATTCTGCCCGAATTGCCATCACCACAAACCAGCACTGAAGACAGGCTTTGCAGGGAGCAGTATCTGTTATTGGATCTGCTGACTAGAAAATACATGGGCCCGTGGTCCTTTCATCAGTTCTGACAACAAAGCTGCTAAAACAGGTTTAACCTAATTATGGTAATCAGCTAGACAATTTAAAAGGAAAAAAGTAAGCTAGTCAGTCTGGAGCAGAGAAAACACCCAGAAAAGAAAGAGGTGAAAGTTCCTGAAAGAAATTTCAAAAATCTATCTAATTATTAAAGTCAAACCATACGCAGTTTCTGGGCTCTTGTGAATGCCTGCTGACATTTCCACTAATTAACTTAGTCCATTTTGTTGCAAAAAACCCATCTTCAACTAAAAGTCACCAGTAAGCCTCTCTTTTCTATTTGGCTTTCTGCCTTTGGCCTAAACTCATTGATATGCACAGGTGAATAAAAAAAAAGTATCATGATTTGGAGAACCTACTTCTTTGCAGCTACTTTTGTGGTGGAACCAGAAAAAAAAAAAAAAGTATTCCCCTACTGTCTTTTTATTTCTAACAAGGCCAATGGAAAATAACCCTTGATCTAAAATAATCATCCCTGAGTGAACATTTGGCATATGCTACATCAAAGAAAGAACAGCAGGAAAAGGAACGTGGGAATAAGGGCAGGGAGCAACATCATAAATACATTGACATTAAACTCAATAGTTTGGGGCAGAAGGGGTGATACAGCCACGACAAAGCCACCTGAGCATGATAAGAACTTACCTTCCTAAAAGTGGAATTCTATTAGTTTCTAAAAAGATAAGATGAGCTCCTAATCTGTGAACTACCCTAACAACACAAAATATGGATTAATGGCATGTTTGGCTGGATTATTAGATATCTAATTTGCATCAGCTTTATCTGAAATCATGTCTCTGACACTTCACAGGCCAGTAGAATATTTGTAAATTCACTGGTAGGAGATGGAGCTTAAATTTTTTTAAATTTATACTCTACGTTTTTACCTGGTAATTATATCCCTCACTGCGATGACATTTGAATGCTTGAGCGCTGTCAGATGGGATTCTCCGAGATCTGTTTAGCTTCTCTGGACAGTAAGAAGTTTAAGGAAGGGAAAATTACTAGATATTTATATTTTTTTGAAAAAAACACTGATCTTGTAAAAATCATTCATGTATCAACCATGGGAGATGTGCTTCAGCTTTAGAGAGTGTCAGGCTGCTCACACTGCCCCTCTGTGGCCACCCTTACGCCACCACAAACAGCAACGAGCATTTAACACCCCCAGTTTCTTCATTCAGTGCAAGGTAACAGAGAGTGAAACTCAGGTGACTCCCAGCAGGTGCTCACTGGAAGCTTAAAAGTGGTGTGAATACTTCCTAAATCCATTCCTGTGTCTCTTCCAAAAACATCTTGGGCATTTTTAAAAATCCTACTTGCCGCCTTGCACTGAATGGATCAAGGAAATACAGTCTCCATGCAAATTTCTGAGAGTAAATTCCTAATTTTACAGGCACTTGGAAGGCTGGGAATATAAAGAAAATTAAAACAACCAGGGACAAAGATAAAGAAATAAGGTCCAGGTACTTGTTCTCAAGTTTGTCAATCCTGTCACTTTTCCATGATAAACAGCAAGTTTGCTGATAATGTACCTTAACAGTATTTTTACTGGCAAGCTGTAACTCAAATTCACAGATGGACACTGGAATGAGCAGAGAAATATCGGTGTGTTGCAGAATTGACCTGCAAATGTGTAGCAAGTTTGATAATATCAGGAATGTTTAAAGTCCTTAAAAGTATATGTACTTTTCCAGAGGGTCTTCCTCTACAAGAATCCAAAGGGTTTTTTTCAGCTGTTTTGGAAATGCAAAGCTTTGAGTCTGTAACCTCTTTTCAGCTGGTTGTACGATTTACCCAGTGATTTTATTTATTTACATTCTCACAGTCTTTTTGAGGATTAATGTTTTCCAGAGAAGGATAGACAGTAGCAGATAGAAGGCTTTATTCTTCCACAGAGTTCAGTGAGTTGGGCATTTAACTTGTCTCCAAATTTACCCTTCTTAGTTACGGCTTCTAAAAAAAAATAAAAAAAAATAAAAAAAATATCTTAATCTGCAGAAAGGGAATAATGGGACTGTTCTACTTGAAAGAGACACTGGGAAGATATCTCCTCTGGGGACACGCTCATGCTGCCTTGACAAGACCAAAAGAATAAAAATGAACAGACCAAAAGAGTGGAAATCCCATGTGTTTATGACATCTTTGACACAAGACAGAGAAGCAGCATATTTCCCATGACACAGTTGGTTGTGTTTATTAGGATATTACAAAGCAAGATCTGGACACAACCTGTACTGGGACTATGATCTGAATTACGGTGTAGAAGAGGTCAAAGGCTCTCACTTGTGCCTAGACCTGTATTTTCAGGGGGGGAAGTATCTGCTGTGGGTTGTAATGAGTGTGGGGTTGCCTAAAACTGCAGTCACTCTCATTTTCACCAAATGCAGACTTGGCTAAGGGGGTGAAAAAGGAGGGAAATGATGTAAACTAACACATATATCTAAACTCTATCAAACAAATTAATGGCACAATAGACTTCATGTGTTAGAGCTCATTTGCATTTCAATATCCCACAGATATCCCCTCTGCTGATTGTGCCCAAAGGATGTGCTTTCAACTTAGTTACAATCTGTTCTATTCTGTTGCAGATTCAATTTATATTAGTTTTCATATCTGCAGACTTATATGTAACTTTCAGAATCGGGGAGGATTACCACATTGCCGGGGGGTACCAAGCTGAAATGGAGCATATGGCTATTAATATAATTATGAATCTGTTGCTTTAGGCTACATTAGATTGCCTTTGGGGTTCTGATTCTTAAGAAGAAAGGATTGAACTCCAGTCGTCCTCTCTTGGTGCAAAAGATTTGGAATAAATAATCACTTTTGTACTTTTTTTTTTTTTTCCTTCCTAATTATTATTATTTACATGCTTCATTTAGGTAACCCACAACATGGCCAAAATTTAGCCAGCGTTCTGGCTCATCGTGTTATTTGTGGCATATTCAGCTTCAAGCTGAATTTGTTTTTGTTTTCCTTCTTTTGTTAAGAAAAAGTTCATAATACTTTTATAGGGCTTTGTACTCTTAAGTCATTTTAATAAAAGTTCATATTTAGTTTTAGGATTGCCTGCTGCTCCTCAGTTCAGGGTCTTGATGCAATACTGCCTTTTTATTCACTGTAACAGCTACAGCGAGTTACTTTCTCGAAATAAAATATTTCAAACTATTGTACCTTGGGTAAGGATAAACTGAGAAGGACTGGTCTGCAAAGAGGAGCTAAATTAACATTTTATAAGCTGGGCAACTTGAATTGCTGAGAGCCAATTACATCAAGCATCAGTTGAAATCAAAGCTTCAACTTCTCTCTTCAACAGACTAACTAGCTTGAATTTAAAGCATCAGATAAATGGAGCTGGGTATTTGCATGTGTGAATAAGAGCTGAATTAGAAACAAATCTTAAGGGTTCCAGTGTACTGAAGATAAGTCCCAGATTTTCACCTGACACCTCCATCAGGCTGGGGAACAGGACACAGAGTAAGAAAATTATGTCAGGGGTCTGGAAAGTGTCAGAGGGTGTTTAAGGCGAATGGAAAAGTGATATTTGGAGGGATAGATTTACATAGAATTACAGAACTGGATTTTCTAACTTTTGTCTCTACTGACAATCCCCCTTTCTCTTCTCAGTAAAATGAGAATAAAGGAATTTTCAGGGAAAGGGGGAGAACTGAGATTGCTTAGTACTTCAAGTCCCACAGCATGAAAAAACAAACCCTCTTTTAAAACTGAGAGAGAAAAAGAAGGAGTGAAAAGATAGATTTACTAGAATAAGAGAGTGTAAGCAGATACCGAAGTTCTGGAGTGGCTCTGATTTACAAGGCATTAAAAAGATCCAAAAAAGCTGTGCACCATTTTTTTTTTTTTTTTTAAATTTCAGTTAAGACTTCACGTTATGATTACTCGATATCCTCCCTCAAAGAAGAATAACAACCTAACGTGGCTGTGCTTTAACTGAGAGCAAGGAAGGGAATGTGAGTGATGGGATTGCAGTAAGGTAGTCACCTGAAAATGAACTGTCAGCAGATACAGCTGACAAGAGAAAGATTAAAATCAAGCCTTATCCAGTACGTAGCCCTGTCCTCGGGGAACTGTGCTCCTGCGTGTGGGGCTGATCTCGCTTTACAGTCTGGCATTTAATCAGCATGGAGCGAAAACGTGTGTGATATTGTATAAACAACCCATTGAGCACGCACGGGGCTCGGCGTCCCGAGCGATAATACCCGCTAAAAACACAGAAGTCATCACCTAATTGCAAACTGCAAAAACTGCGTGTCTGAGCAGGCCCTTGGGAGCGCTAATATTAATCTGCAGGTACCAGTAATAACTCCACACGCAGCGAAGTGTGCTGTCTCCTAAGGCAAGGAGTGTGTTTTGCAGGTGCCGCTTTGCAAACTGAACTCGCAGAATCCTGGCACTGCT
>NW_020955501.1:542829-545872 GCF_003031625.1 Empidonax traillii
TCCTGAGGTTCATCTGCCGGGGCCAAGCACGCTTGGACGGTGGCAGCGAGGTCCTCAGGACGTAGATGGATTGCCTTACAGGGCTAACGAGCTCCATCTGCCCGGGGAGGGGCCCCGACCGGGAATCGAACCCGGGTCTCTGCAGTGACAGTGCAGTGTATTTTCCCCTGGACCACCGGGGGCTCCCAAATAAATAAATAAAGCCCCTATCACACACTTAAAGCCAAATGCCTGCTGGGACTTGGGTTCAAAAGCACATTTGGAAACTGATCCCTTGAGAAGATATGTTTGTTACGGTGTTTGGCCTCAGGATTTGAAAGGATTTGCTTTTAAGCTGTTACTTTACTGCAAGTATGTGACTGGAGGCCTCAGGTGTGAAAGTCCTTTGATAAAAGGGACTAGTGTGTGCCAGATAGAGTGAATGAAAAGCGTTAGCACTAACAGGAGCTGGGAAGGGGAGAGGAGGGAAAGGATGAGGACAAAGTCCACCAAGTTTAAGCAAATGCTTGGAATGCAAGAGGGATGAGAAACCACAAAAGCCCCTGAACTTCTTGTTTTGCATACGTAAGTGATCACAGGAGCAAACTCTTAAGGAACTGAACACTGAAGTTGCAAGGGAGGGTCATTTCCACTTAATCAGGTGAAGCTTGTCTGGAACCTGAGCACAAAACCCTCCATAAAATATTTTGGCTGGAAGAAACCCCAGGGGTCATCCAGGCCCTGCAAGATCAGCTCTACTTAGGCCACTCCAGCCAGACAAATGTTTATCTACCTGCACTTAAAGACCTTTAGCACTTGGGACCCTGTAGTTTCACCGCAGGAAATCAACTCCAGTGCTTCGTTCTATTTCCATCAGAAAGTGTTTCTTACTGTCTGACTCGGGTGCTTTGTGCTGCACCCCTGTTGCTGCTCATCCTGTCCCTAGGGGATAAAAGGAAGAGCCTAATCCCCTTTCTCTTTGCCAATCTTTTATTTCAGTCTGCCAGAGACTGGACTGATTAATGGTGGTTCAGTTTCAAAAGCTTATGCTGGGTAGTATATTCCATATATTTGTTGGTTTATTTCGAATTGAAATTCTGAAGAACATCCAAAACTGAATGTGGGCACGTGATGAAAGAATTGCAGTTCCTGCTACACAAAAATCTGACCTAATCTGAAGTACATGCAGTCCTAGAACAGAATTCTTGTTAACCTTCATTCCTCTACTGAAATAATAAGAAATAATTACTGGAGCACCTACAACATCTGACCTACTTCGGGTCATTCAACGTCTTTGTTGTTGGGACCCAGGGCAAAATTTTCAGAGTAACAAAAGATTCTCAGCTATTCTGACCATCACACTGTGGGTGCAACCACAAGGAAGTTACAGGTGCTCAGCTTCCATGAAAAATCAGCCCACTGACCTTCTTCCATAAGAATGTTCTCCATAAGAATGCACCAGGTCACCGTAAGAGGTTGTCAAAATACACAGAAATCTTGCTCAGGAACGCTACATATGCATTAAACTGAGTGCACAGAGAAGAACATCACGTTTTTAGGACAGTTCATATTCTGGAGCGACTAATTCAGGACTACCTTGCCAAATAAACGCTGCATGTGCTGCTGCATTTTGCTCAGCAATCAAGATCAACCTCAAATTCTTTTTTTTTTTTTGAAGCTGCAGCCCGTTCCAGCTTTGGTGACCAAGTACCATTCACACACGTCCTTCTTCACGTTCTGACTTCTTAAGCTGCAGAACAGAAGGAAACTCTCTCCGCTGACAAGTATCCAGCCATCATTCCACACAATTTCAGGCAGTGGAAAGCCATTCCCAAATAGGCTTTCCACAGCAGTGAAACTCCTGGAAAGCTCCCGCAGCTCAAAGCCTGGCTCTCTCTAATCGTTGTGTGTGGCTCTGCCTCGTGGACTGATGGATGTACTGCAACGTCTTGAGAAAAACACAGCCTGCTACCAGCAAAAACAGTTGTTGGCAGCTGCTTTGATTAATGATGGTATAGAGCTGTATTTAGTTATCAGTTAGTCCAAAAATATGATCTGGCTCTTTAAGCTCAGGAGTGCCCACACTCTGTGTCCTTATCGTGCTGCCTCGTGTCATTGTTGTTGTCAAAACCCACTTTTTTAATTTCAGCATTAAGTTATTCCATTTATGGTAGGATTTAGACATGCATAATCTCAGCTGGGATCTAGAAATCGTTTTGCTTTCTGGGTTCCCATTAGAGTCTCAGACTATTAAGTGGTCTCTGGGTATGGACTGTACTGGACTCCACAGGGGGAAAAAAAGTATATAACAGCAACTTTCTTATCAGTCAGAGAGGAGTAAAGATAGAGCTCATTTTAAAAAAAATTTAATACAATAAAAATCCTGAACTACGAATTTTTAAGACCATCCTATTCCAACAATACAACTTCCCAGAGTGTTTTGGATTTCCAGGTCTAGATTATTCACTAACACCAGTTTCAAATAAAATTGCAGCTTAGTTGCAGCTGGGGTCCAAGCTGGAAAAATTAAAGTAATACATGAAATCATACCAACAGAAATCATGACTCATTCTCCTTTGGCTTGAAGACAGCACAGCAAATACTTCTAAAAGCTGGCAAACAGGACTGCTGTAGGAGATGTGTCACTGCTCTGGAACAGTGCATGACAGAGCAGATTAAGGTCTTTAAACATCAAGGAATACAGGTGGCTGACACCCCTTCTGATAGTGCAGCAACAGCTCTAAAATCCTGGCAAAATGATGTGATGAAAACAAAGGGAGAGGCTGAGGTGTCTGACTTTTTACACCATTTGGGCCTAAAATGTTGCAGTGTTTAATCTTGAGAAAAACAAGTCTTTTTTCAGCTTTAGCCAGCCCAGACTCTGCACACAACAGCATTAAATGCTAAAGGGGGCATCTTGACATTCTCTCTATTTCCTTTTTCCATTGATCTCTTTCCAAAGAAGGAAATTAAACAGACATAACACAAGTGATAGAATACAGATGAAGAAAATGGTTAATCACATCAGACACAATTTTGAAATCAGCAGCCCATGCATGCCAGG
>NW_020955501.1:546125-628194 GCF_003031625.1 Empidonax traillii
ACACAACAGCATTAAATGCTAAAGGGGGCATCTTGACATTCTCTCTATTTCCTTTTTCCATTGATCTCTTTCCAAAGAAGGAAATTAAACAGACATAACACAAGTGATAGAATACAGATGAAGAAAATGGTTAATCACATCAGACACAATTTTGAAATCAGCAGCCCATGCATGCCAGGGACCATGGATTTACGTGGCATTTAGAATGTAACACAATCTCTTCCATTTCTCCATGTTAGGGCAAATTTTAGATTTTTATTCACTAGGTAGAGCTGCAAAGTACAGCTCAAAAATGTGATTTGAATCAAACCAGCTCACTAAAAGCAACAAAACAGGAGAAGATAGTCGGGGTACCTAGTTAAGGATGCTACAACATGGGAAACACAAAAATTATTCCCTTAACCCCCGAAAGATTGATTTTTTTAGGTCATACCAAAGGTACAGAAGCTCAGCAGTCTGTGTCTGGTCACAGCCCCAGCAAAGACAGAGAGATGGTGATGCTTCTCAGGAGTTGTCCCCAGCTCCCAAAATTTTCTGATTCCAGGGTCTTCCAAGCCAGTAAATGTGCTTGAATGTAACAGTTCCTGGGGGTTGTTTCCTGCATGCATTTGTCCAGTTACTTTTAAATATGAGCGCTACAGATTGATAAAATACCAAATTCATGTATTGCCAGCATTGCCAAAAGACCATGGACATCCTCAACATCCTGCTCTGAACTGGACTGCATGATTCTGCCTTGGTGTCTTGGAACAAAATGATCAAATGGTTAGGGCTCAAAGCTTTTAATGCCTTCTATATGGCACCATTCTGATTCTACATAAAACAGTTTAATAAGCATTTAAAAGCTTTTTACTGCATTCAGGTTAGATAACCACACACATTAACACATCGAGCTGAGATGAAAATGAAAGTATTTTCCTTTTGCAGAGTAGTTAGACTACACATTGCTGAGATAAGTTACAAACACGAGATTGAGAATTATTGTAAAACCAGGCACTGGAAAGCCTCTGAAAGTAAGGAATGGAGGCTGAAAGAAAGAGCAGTTTTAAAAACAAAGCTTGTTGTGCAGCTGCAAAGAGTGGTTCACCCCTGTCAGCACTCCTCCAGGAAAATCCAGGTGCCGGAGCCGAATCCCACCTGTGCCGGGATGCCACTAGGTGTCAGCATCAGCCTCTCCCGATTTTCTTACACGCGTATGGTGACCAATCCTGCTCGGCTAAAACATTCGGGACGGAGGAAGGTTAAACACGGATGAATTCTCCTGTAGAAGGTAGGTTGGAGTTTAAGCAATGCTTTCTCCCGGTGCTAACGCCTTTGCCTGTGGTGGTACCCTATCACAGCATTATTTTCCTGTCAATGCCTTGGTGAGAAATCTCGTTTTGCATCTTGACTCATAACTGCATTTCAGAGGAAAAGTCTGTAAAATTCAAGTCTTCTTGCTTCATCTTGCTTCTTACCCACAGAAATATCTAATTCATCCACGTCTTTCCTGACTATATTTCCTAATGGTGAGCCAGGATCCTCATTTTGACTCACTGGTGGACATCTGTCATTATGTACAACACAGGGCTGGTCTCAAATTTATTTGACAGTATTTAATGTGGCATTTTATTAGGAGTAAGAACATATCCTTCCCCGAAGTCCAATCTTTAACCGCTTTCCATGGGCAACAGGTTAGGCCCCAGGACTTATGGCACCTTCAGACTTCTGTGGCAGAGATACACACTCAGCTCAGCTAATGCCAAAGGATAAATTATCTATGTAATTTGCATTAAAAGTACTCCAATCTGATATGTCCTTTCCTGTTGTGTCGTTCTATGTGGTATTTCAGAAATCATATTCATAGCTCAGTGAATTCAGTTACTTTAATTCCCTGAATTTTACAATGAGGCTGAACCAAGCATAAAAGAGATTGGCAGGTCCAAGCAAAACAAATTCCCACATTCTGCAAGCTATGGACATTATATCACATCACTTCACCATCAGAGGGCTGATTAATGGTTCTGGCATTTCTGAACTTAGCAATTCCTCCTTGTTCAGATATGAGGCATTGCAGAAGCTGTGACAAGTGTCGAAAGTTCTGTCCATTTAATCTCACTAAATTATTGCCCATTCATTTATCTTTCAGCTGTGTTATTTAAGAAAGGCTGCATTTTGAGGCAGAAATCTGAGCAATGGCATCTTGGTAGGCTGGTGGGACGTGCCTAAGTTATGGAGCCCTTCCTCCCAAACTGAATCCAAGATAATCTTTACACTGAGGACTCAGTGGGATGGCTGAGCAGACTAATGGTGTGATTAAAAGCTGTGCTGGCACCTCACAACCCAGCTGGGACACATGCCCAGCACAGGCAGTTCTTATCATCACATGCCCACGACCCCAGAAAAACCTGAGGGTTCACACGCCTGGGAGGCTCTGGGTGGGAACAGAGAAACCCAGCACATTAGTGTCCAGTGGATAATCCCAGACTTCCAACCTGAAAGCGTAATCCTCCAGCGTTTTGGACCCTCTGCTCCCCTCAGAAGGGAACTGGCTGCACCTGGAACCCATCTTGGTGGAGGTGGTTGTGATATGTGGGGGTTTAGGTCTTTCTGTCCCAAGAACCTCCAGCGTTGAGAGGATCCTCATCACCCGTGGACTGACCTTCCACATCCACAGCCTCCCATCCCTACAGAGGCACCTGGAATGCTGAGGTGGACGAGGAGGGGGTTGCCCTGAGCGAGTATTTGGCTCCTTCCCCTCCTCTCTTTCGAGCCACTGCCTTCCTCCTGCCAGCCAGGAGGATGCAGGATCCACCCCTCCCTTGATCTGGGGTGTGAAGTTTTCCATCATTTTGAATTAGGACACGCTCAGGCAGGTGGGAGGAAGAGCTTCCTGGCCCCAGAGAGAGCCAGCAGAAGGTGCCATCTCTTTCTTGGTGGGCAGAACTCTGCCAGTGTTGATTCTCACTGTCCCCAGGGTCACCAGAGGGGCCTGGGAGGAGTTGCAGATCCTGCTCCCAAAGGCCACGTTTACACCAGATTCCTTTCTCCCATACTGTTATCCATGGCTACAGCACAGCAGCAGCTCAGCCAGTGGCAGTCTTGGATTACACAGGCCACTGGCACTTTTAGGTAAAGTTTTTGAATTTGGGCCATCTGCCAAGTCCCATTAACTTCCAGACAGCCTAACTCCACTCTGGCTTTGAAAACCCAAAATCCTAACACTTGTTTCTTCTTGACCTCTTCTGATCTTTTTTTCTTCTGCCATTAGCTGTGAGTTCAGAGCCACATCCAGAACAATCACAGTAAAAATGACTACAGTACTTCCATGAGAATGTGACAAAGCAAGGAGTAAATATGGAAATTTAACTTGTCTGGTTTGAGTACAGTGAGAACCTTCTGATACCTGGGCATTTGAGTATTAGGTTGTATACCTACATCCAGGCCAAACAACTTTTAACAGAAATCCTGGAAATTGAGCAATTCTACAGCTGAACAACAAGTATGATTTTCTCAAACAGAAAAGGAAAGCAGAATATAAACATCAGGTTTTCTCCACTCTATAAAATATTTTTGTGCATATTGTTTTGTAGGTAGATGTTTGGTAAAAGTTTATTCTATTGTGCCATATTTGCATACATCAGAAGTGTCAAATACAAAGGTACTTCTTTGAGATATACTATCAAAGATTGTTTTGCTTTTTATTAAGATCCAGTAATCAGATATGATTTTACAGCATGCATGCTCAAAATTACAACTCATGTCGATTTTCAGACATAGAAATCTGAGTGAAGTTGTGCCTTTACATGTGCTTAGTGGACAGAGTATTTGCTATTGAAGGCAGTAAAACAAATAAAGCACATGAGTTATGTGGGCTAATTAATCACAGGATTTTGTGAACTAAAACTCTTCCAAACTTAGGTGTAATATCACATTATTTAACAAAAAAAAAGAATGTGTGAATTTTATCAGTGCAATACAGGTTTCTTCATGAGCAAGACTACAGTCATTCAAAAGGAGTTATTCAGGCATCAGGACAATATTTTCTGCAATACTGCTCCAAACACCAGCCTGTAACATTTGAGTGTATTCTGGCCAGTGAAAGAGCGATCTACAGCCACTGGTTTATTTGCTTCTGCATCCCATAATCTTTTCACTCTTCCTTGGTGTGTCCAATTCAGAGAAACCATCACTCTTCCTCTTCTCATTAAATATGCTCAGAACACTTTGCATAAAGTAAATAAAAATACTGACTAGTTCAAAAAAATGTGTATTTTTGATAGGAGGAGGTTTAAAGCCAAGGCACTAATTAGCCAACACAGATGCAGGAAGTTAGATTTTGATGATGTGATCAGATATAAAAGAAGATAATACACAGTCAAAGAGGGGAAAATGAGGCATTATACCCTCAAGAAAAGGATTTGATTTGTTTGCCTTTTAAAGTCAAGTGCTGAAGCCAAATGAGCTGAGACCCAGTTTTAATGCATGGAGAGGAACATCTGCGATGGGGATGGTCCAGAATACGCAACATATGGAGTGATCAGACAAGACCCCATTTCAACTTCAGAGGAAAAATTGCAGTCCCCCCCCCTCCAGCTACAGATCCTACAGAAAATCCCATAGAGAGGGAGGGTCAGTGGCACCCAGCAAGCCCTGATGTTTCTGATGGAAGGAATTCACCTGTGGAACATCTGGCATCTTGGCCTGGCCCTGTGCTGAAGCAGCTCTTTTCCTTCTTAACAGAAAGCAGACTCATTTCCTTTGTGGAGCAGGGAAGGAGAAAGACATAACTCATCCAGAAGAGAACTGTAAAGTCACTCTTAACATCTGCAGTTCACTCATTTGGTGCACAAGACCTTTTTGCTGACAATGCTTTGCCCACCTATCCACAAAGCTCTTTTAAGAACTCATAACGGCATGAACATCAGCAGTCGGAGTGGATTAAGGCAATATACTGTTATTAGTCTGAAGATTCACCAGATTCAATTTTCCTGCCTGCCCTTTTTACCTTTATCCCAGGAATTTATGTACTAAACACTAGTATAGTGTGACACCCAAAGCCCTTCCATAGTAACTTTATTTTTAGCAAACGTCCAACAAAATCATCCTTTTCCTCTAGATGCTTTTGGGACTGAGCTGCAGAGACAGCCAAAAGCAAATATCTACTTTAGAGTCTTTTTTTTTTCTCAGGGGGACAATCTAACACATTTGGGGCCAAGGGCTTTGTCTCCTGTGCTGATGGACTTTGACACTGAGGATTTCACTGACAGCAGAAATTTGTTAGAATCCATCACTTTATAAACGGATCAAGTGCAAAGCAACTTCATTTGTAGCAATGATTTAAGGTGCTGCTAAAGCTTTGTACTCTCTAACAAAAAGAGTGGCAAATGTTGTATGCACAGTTCTTTCCTAATAATGCAAGTGTTCGAGCTTTTCTCATGAATAGAAATCAGATATTTATTAGAAAACTAGAGCACTTTAAAGAGAATTAAGTTTGTTTACTCAGCCACCCAGCTTGTTTGGTAGAAAAGGCAAATATTTCTTGGAATTTCCAAAATATTGTTCACCATGATCTGAAAATCCTATTAAGAGTATTTTTACAAGGAGAAACAGTGATGGGGAACATGACAGAACAAAGATTTTTTTTTTTATTCTCTCTCCCAAAAGCCTTTCTTAGGCTGAAGCTCAGAAATACGAGATGTCTTACATCCGTCAGGCAAAAAGTTGGCAATCCAAATTCTGGTTTCTTCCCTGTATTTAAGCAGATGAAAAACACAAAACCATCTCCAAAGGCTGTTAAATAAATATGTACAGAACATTTTTGTAAGATCAACTCTTACCTTTCAACTGAAGTTTGAAAACATTTTCATTTCACTTCTCTTGTACTTCTAGGAGTGGTTCAATGAGAGAAAGAAGTTAAAAATTAATATTCTTTTTACATTTCTAAAGTGATGTTCAAGCAAACTTGTAAGATGAGAGTAAGTCGATTTTCCATAATTCTTTTTTTTTCCCCCATGTTTTTTAGGGGGAGGGTTCTTTGGTTTCAGAAGAAAAGCAAGGGAGTTATCCCAACTGCATAACTAGTTGATATTAAAGGATCTTTGAAAGCCTGGATAAAAACTCTTGTGAGGCATTTTCTAGGTGGTGACTAACAAAACTCAAACTCCTGCTATTTTCAAAAACAGTGACAGGCACCTGTGATTGTAATGATTGGTGTAAATTGAGAATTTTTAAACACTGCCCCTTACGTGTCCTGTTCAAGGCTGCACAGTAGACCAGTATGACACACAAGCAGGAATCTGGTTATTCTGATTCCCCAGTTTGGGATCTGTTCAGTAGATGATGATTTTTCCCTGGGGAATAACACCTTAGTATAACTATTTACTCAGTTATGCTTTTTGGATACCAAGCTGACACACATTTTGTTTATTAAATAGCTCCCCATTTCTTAATATTCCTTGTAGAACGGGGCAATGCACATGGGATTAAATGTCAGAGGCATCTTCAACCAGGGCTAAATGACTGCCATAAGCAGAGAGGAAGCCTCACAGTGAATAATATTTAGTGAATAATATTTAGTGAATAATACTTCCCACCTGTAAGTGTGGGAATGTGCTTGTGGAGGTCTTGCATTCCTGCCTCTCCTCAGCCTCATTCTAACCCCTCCCTGAGTCGTGAATATACAACTGCAGATAGGGAAAAATCAACCTGTGGGAGCCACAGGAGGCTGGTTTGAGGTGCAAGCAGTCAGGCACGCAGGTCTCCTCCTGCTCAAATGACAAAGCAGCACTTAGGGCAGCTCTCACACGAGATATCTTGGTTAAGCTCTGGATGTGGAATCAGGTGACACTGTATTGGCTCGAGTGGAAGATCAGATCCGTGCGTGTCAAAACCCAGGATAATTGCATCAGAAAGAAAGGCAGGCTCGGAAGGGCTATAAAGGAAAACAGAATAGAAGCTTGCTTTTAATTGCTGAAGTGAGATACTCAAATTAATACAAGACTGCATCTGTATAATTGAAAACTCTAGCACACAGCATAATATGTGCTAAAATAAAAGGCAATAAAGCATTAAAGTTCGTGTGACATTTTAATCAGAAAGCCAAATAAATGCATTAATAAACAGAAGTGACTTAGGCAATTATTTTAGGTTTTAAAAATTAATTTGTTTACCATTACTTCATACTTGAGCTTGTATACATTAATACCAAATACACTTTTCCAGCACATCCATGAGAATGTACTCAGGGTAATTAAAAGCAGCTAAGAGTTAAGTACTTAGGAGATATAAACAGAAATGAATTGCAGCATTACAATTTAAATTCATACCTACAGCCCAGTACAGGTCTGGTTTCTACAAAGCCTTTAGTGCTACTGTGAGAAGACTTAACTTTTTATTTGAGAGCAGTTTATTAAAAATGAGAAGATGCATGTACACACAAAGCAGAACGATGGATCACAAGTTTTATAGATCCTGCTGTGTAGGATACAGTCAATAGTGAAAACTATCATTTCTTGGTAATGAAAAGTTGCATGTGGATATTTATCATTAATGTGGATATTTATCATTAATATGGATATTTATCACTAATATGCCAACTATTTGTTTTCATCTGGAACTGCCTATGTGCAAGCTGGGACATTAAAAAAAACTCTTTCCTTGACAACTGAGATTTAAAGTTCCTGAAAAAAGTAGCTTAGATGGTACTAAATGAAAAAAAAAATTAATTCATCTTGGATGTGTGTTATGCAAGAAGGTATCAGTGCTCATGTTTTACAGCTCAGCTGATAAGCCTTGTACCTCAATGGAAACATCCCATTCCCACACCAAATCCAGGGACTGCTCATATACTGATTACTATAATTATTTATTCATTCTGAAATGCATTGTTATGATAGTTGAGACTTACAGGTATCTGAAAGTAAGTTAAAAGCTATTTTGGGACACAAAGCACAAAACATTTACTGTTCCTGTATTCCCTCCCTCCCTCCCCCACCGAGCCCTTTATATGTCAAAAAATATTTCTTTAAACACAGGAAAGAATTATTCTCAGAAGACATCCCTAGGAAAAGAAAAACTCGTGTTCTCAGACCTCCAAAAGCCAAAATAAGCTGAAAATATCAGGTTTCATTATTTATTTAGGGGAAATGAGATCTCTATGCTCACCTACAGCCTCTTACCACTGTCTTAGAGGTGCAGAGAAGACAAGATAAGGATACTTCATTTTCCTTCTAAAGATAATGTTAATCCTACTCTATGCGCATGTAACAGGACTAAGGGTAGGGGAAGAACAAGCAGAGCCATCAAAATACCTCAGAATACAGAGGTCAGTTAAAGAACAGGCTCCTTACTGGTTGGAACCAGATCTATTCTTTTCCTAAACAAGCTTTAAACCCAAGATTCACTATGATAATCAGTTTTTAAAACTTCATTGACAAAAAACTGAAGTCTCAGAAGCCAGGCATATTTCTTAAAACCTTTGGTCAATACCAAAAAAATCACCATTTGTTCTGATCCAACACAGCCTGTTCCACAGCTGCTGTTCATCAGCTCAACAACAGTTTTATGAACCTGAGTGCAATATCAGAGTATCTGATGTGTTTTAGACAACAAGGTATTATTGACATTTCCATACATTAGAGGCTGAGGGAAAATTGCATATTGATGATAGCAGAGTTGTTCCAAAACAGAAGGAATAAGAAACCATTTAAGACTTTATTAGGTATGCTCTGGATGTTGGATCACCCAGCTTAACGGTGACACAAGGAAAGCATTTCCCAGCTTTGGTGTTTTCTGCCTTCCATTTACTGCAGGTGCACATTTTACCAGTCAGGATGGTTTGGCTGATATTACACATGGTCAGCCACTTTCAGAAACTCTCCTGATGAAATCTTAAGCCCAAAGATATCAACAGCAAGTCTTGTCTCGATGTCAGTACAGACATTTTAGTTTTGTTAACTCACTAGTCCTTTAACGACTACCACGCAAACATAGAAAAATTCATGAAGTGCACAAATCATCAGAGAATTATAGAATTGTTTGAGCTGGAAGGATTAAAGACCATCCAGTTCTAACCCCCTGCCATGGGCAGGGACAGCTTCCACTAGAACAGGTTGCTCTAAGCCCCATCCAGACTGGCCTTGAAGATGGGGCAGCCACAGCTCCTCTGGACAACCCTTACCTTCACCTCAGCAACCTCACAGTAAAGAATTTCTTCATGATATCTAATCTAAACCTACTCTCTTTCATGTTCTGTATGATTTATTTCCCCAAAAGATAACTTTGCATTAACAAAATTAAAGCTGCTCTCTAATCACAACTGCTACTGCTTCTTTTAAAATCAGGATTAAAAGGCAATTACACAGAAAGGAACACTATGCTTAATTTGCTCATTTGCAGTGCTGCCAAGCAGCACACTAACTAGATACAGTTATCAGCTGTAAAAACCTTATTAAGCAGAAATAGAAATTAATTAAGGTTGCAGCTCTACAATCAGAGGGTCAACACCTTGAGGGCGAGGACTTCTGTTTGACCTACAGGTGATCGCTCTCAGGACGTTCTCAGGAAGTTCAATCAGTGGAGAATGTTTTATTTACCACTTCCATTCACGATATGACTGAACAGCATGATTGCAAATCAGGTTACAATTGCTTATTTATTAGAAGGCCTGAAGTTTTGAGTTCAGACCTTACTGTTGCATAATACATAAAATCTGTGTGCAATGCCAGCAGTCTAGAAACAAACACATAGGGCTGCTGGAGCTTTTTATTTCTATTGTGCTTGCATGTGCAGTAGCAAGCCCTGTCTTTAAAAGTTGTCTGTGAAGAGATTTCACAGAGTACCAGCTATGTATGTTTTGAGGAAAAGGAAAAAACTTTGAAGTTTCACACCATTTTGACAGCATCCACTCTAGTACAGCCTTTTCTTCTCAGCCACAGTTAGGCTCATCCCTGGAAATCCATGATGTATTCTTGTGGCAGAAGGAATTAGATTTATCTAATCTCCCTTACAAAAACATATGAAAAATTGGTTTTCTCTCAGCATGATATTTTTTAGCAGTGTACCTGTTGACTGAGGTAGACTTCATACCATAGAGAAAAAAGATCAGAATTTCACTTCTCAGACAGTAGCAGATTTTTCACATCCTTAAACTGAGCTGCTGAAGTATTAAAATGAACTATTTTACTGCTATTTTTTTCTTACAGAAAATCCAAGCACAACTCCTCCCCAATATCTGAATTGTTGACCCTGCTTTTGTTTGGGGGGGAAAGGTTTGACTCTCTTTTATTTTTTTTTTTCTTCAGTGTGCTGGAATAGACTTCTGAGACATAATTAAGGGCAATAGCTTCAAATCCACTGAAACTCCTAAGTGTTTGCCACATACTCTTAGTTATCCATAATTGAATACGCAGTTAAGATTTTAGTCAATTTGTTTGAAAGTATTTCAGTTCATTGGCTTTCTGAAATCTCCTGGGCTCATCATTACATTACATTTGCTCCACACCTCCCCTCATCCCTTTCATTTTCTGGTTAATGCTCAAGCCCATTTCCATGCAAAGGGCTGTTGCTTCAGACATGAACAAAGTGCATCTTGGTTTGCTTGCATACATTTACATCCCAATGAAAACCCTCGTGTTGAAAACATTTGAGTTAATTTTAGGCATTAAATTCAGCAGGAATATTCATATGAGTAAATATTTTCACAATTGCTTCTGTCCCAGAGGGGAGACATGAAATGAAATTTGAAGCCTAATAGATTCCTTTTTCCTATGAGTATAAATTTCATAGGACTACACTGCTTTTCCTTTTTTTTTTTTTTTTTTCCTGTTAAAAAGATAGTTAAAACGATGGGATTTATTAAAGGGAATCTGTCAAGGCTTAATTTATGAATGGATGCGTTACAATATAAAAAATCAAATCCATGCTTCCTTTGTGTTGGTAATCCATGGTTTTCTGTAAGACTGAAGTTCAGCCTCGCAAAATAATATGGAATTTATTCTGATGACAGTTAAACCAGCCTCAGTGTGCCCCTTTACCAGCATCCTTCCCAGGCTTTTGTTATTTTGCCTTCATGAAGGGGCGGTCATCTGCTTTCTGCAGCTTTTTAGTTGAAGTGCCTTTTCATGTTAAATCAAATGAAAAGTATTCTGTACTTAACTGTTGTTGCTGTTTCGTTACCTGAAGCATTTGCCTTTCAAAAAGAATAATAATTGAATCATCCCATAAGACTTCCTACCATTATGAGCTTGACAGCAGCGTGGTGTTCTGATTTAGATTAGTGGCTCGTGATGGCTGCTATTAAAACTTTACAAATACTGTATTTCAATTACTTTTGTGTGTGTGTATGAAGGAGCTGGTCCTTCAGAGAAGCTGCCTGACAACTTTGCAGTGAAGCACTTTGACATTTCCCAGCCAAAATAACTCAAGTGAGTTGAGTAAACCTTGCAAAACCAGGGTGTATACACAAGCATAAATGCACTTAACTAGGAAGATGATTATGAAAAAAAGGTGTATCACAAAGCTTTTTTGTCAGAAAATAATACATAACAATGCTGATAGTTTAGTTGCAGAAAAATTTCTTACTGTACATCTTTCTTCAAATAATATTTGCAGATGACAAGCCACTTTCTAGATAGTTTCTGGCAGAGGAACTTTTAGTAAAAAAAAACATGTATTTTCCAAGCTGTCTTCATCATTGCACTTTCTTTTTCCTTATTGTTTTTCCCCATAAAGATTTCATTTCATTTAACAGTTCAGCAAACATGTCATTGCCTTTTTGAAGGACTTGTTCAATTCAGTTTGTAGCAAAAAGACTTGAATATCTCTTTCCTGGTGACGAGCATGGCAGTAGAGATGATGCCCTGCAATTACTTGCCCTGGGAGGCCATATGGCATTATCCACAGTGCCCAGCATCCGAGGAGCACAGCAACAGGTTGGACAAACATCTGCCGTGAACAATCTACATCTTCCCTTGGAGAAGGCAGATCTAATAACCAACTTCTTTTATCTTTATCCTTTTAATATATACAGCAAAACTCTTGAAATCAAGTGACAAGAGATGTCAAGAAAGTGTTTATCCGCATGTTGAATTAATTGGGAAAATAACAGGGGGGGGAAACGTTTTTGTTTGCTTTATTTTTTTATTTTCCTAACCATCAGCCATCTCCCCAGACTCGTGTAGAACTCTTTAAAGTGAAGGATTAGCATATTACTTTTCCAAATAGACATTCAGGACACCCCAGCTGCTGGAGCCTTCCCTTTGTTTGGTACAGTAAGGATGTGAAGCCACAGTAATCTGAGTATCCCCAGGGCGAGGATGTGGAGCCATATGTTTGTTATAGTGCAGGTTTCAGGATCAGGAGGGGAAAGCAGGGCTGGCTGGTGGAATTTAGCAGAAGTTCACTCTGTGTTCTAACATCTGTGTTGGATTTCTGGTAAATGAGCGTAAACAGAGTGGTTGACAAGAAAGGCAGCAGTTCAGGGAAGTGTTTGATGAAAGGATGCTCAGATATTATTTGCAGTAGGAGAACAAGTAATGACATCGAACCACCTTAAAAGAACCTTAAACAGGCTCTAAAAATTACTTAATATGCATAAAATATTTATTTTTTTCCTTGTATAATGGATGAGCTACCTTAAAATAGTGCCATGTGAATAAACCCTTCTAGCTGAACAGCAAAATGCTCAAGTTGTCATCCTGTCTCTGCGTATGAGACGTGACTGAACCAGTTCTGCTTAATTCAACCATAATAATAAAATCATGAGAGCTGGGGATTTCAGTCACGCCCAAGAAGGGCTCCCCAGCATATGCAGAACTCTTTACTCATTGTGGCAGTACAATCCAGCTCATGCCCTGTTGGTGTTCAGGAAGGGGCAGTGACATGGCAAGTCACTTCATCTGGGTTTGATGGACATGTTTGTGAGGATACCCAGTGTCACCCAACCCGAGCTCCCCTTGGGGCATTTCAGGATTGGGGACATCAGAACTTCCACTTGGTACCTCAAGTCTCTCTGGGGCCTGTTCCAGTTTTTTGACATCCCAGTGGAATCAGAAGCATAGTGGAATTTCCCTCGGTGTAATTAGGGGAGCTTATTTATACTGGACCTTCAGAAATAAGAGATATGAGCAGTAAGAGCATTCTTATGGAAATTACAGTATTCACCTGGAGAGAATTTTCTTCCTCCATTCAGGAAAAGAACTGTAGATTGCATATCATGTAGGAAGAAATAACTTGACACAAAGTTCTAGGATGCAGTCAACAGCAGTAAATTTTAGTTCAGAAGATGGCTTTACTGTAGCAATTGCTTTTCAAATCCATGGTTTGTTTCCAATCATATTCCAGCTGTGTGTGTGTGGACACCATTAAGCCCACTTGCCTCTCTGATGAGCTGCTTGATCAAATTAATGCCTTGGAGCAACATTACCAGCCAGCTGCTTTTTCTATCATATGGTGGGCAGTACGGTGTAGTTTTAAAAAATATGAGGGTGAACTATGAATTTCTGGTTCAGTGGCCAGGATATCATTTGGCTCCAGTGAAAATCCACGTGAACTACAATAAAATGTTAGTTGGTGCGATGCTGCCCTAAATTAAAGAGCACATCTCATGTTTCAAACCAAATAAATCGTAGTCATTAGGCAGAAGATTCTTTCCCTGTTGCATCCTAATGATTTATCTCCTGACTCCACAAGGGTTTATGATCTTTATGGATAAATATGCAAAAACCTTCCTCTTTGCCTCCTTGCATTACACCTGCTCTATGGCTGCCCTAGCTTCTTCTGACCTTACTAAGCTCTGGAATTCACATCAGTCTCAGACAAAGCTCATTTATATTTTCACTTTTCTATTAAATAAAACTTATCCACTCTACTGCTTTAAGCAAGACTAGTGACAAATATTTAAGAAGCTCCCATGAAGATATCAACTTATCAGAAAAGATTATTATATCCTTCTGCAGCAGTATTAAAACCATATTTTTCCAGCCTCCAAATCAGCTCTGAAATTATCATTAATTGGTGATGAAAAACAAACAAATAACACAAAAACACCCCATCAAGCTTGGAAAGCACCATGTTAAATGTTGTTTCTCCAAAGAGCAGTGCTTAGTTTTCTCCCTTTGAGAAGAAATCACTTAATGGTCGTATCCTACTTGTTTAATCCTAAGCCTTCTTACATGGAGACCAATTAATTTGGGATGAGTAATAAATATTTTGATGCAGCACACGTACAGAAATCAGAAAAACCCGAGAATAAAAAGCCCTCCTTTGGATGCATAGTGGGCCTGGATAGGTATGGAAATTTAATTTGCCAGAGAAGTAGAAAATAATTATTGTTTGCTCAAAAAATTAAAAATATGATCGGGAAAAACTGGAATATCTGGGTATTTGATTGCTGATCCAGTTCTATTAGATGGGCATGCAGATTTCTTTTCCAAGACTGATGTATTGTACTTAGATGAAGAACACTAAACCTCTATAGAAAAAAGTTACAAATAACTAAGCAAGGCCCAAACTCCAACTTGCTTTGAGCACATTATCCACTAGCTTTTTTTTTTTTTTTTTGCTTTTTCACCAGACCTGTGAAATTTTAAGAAAAATTTGGGCAAACATTGATTGTTATTGAAGAGAATGACTCAAAGCCTTTGATTTCAACCCCTGAAACCTTCTGGTAAGCACGACTTTCCTCCTTCTGTGCTAGGCAGTGTTATGTTCAGGGAAATGCAGAAAGCCTTACTTGGCTGATCTTTTCTTCTGTTGTGCAGACTCACACGAAATCAGCACAATCCATCACAGCCATTCTGTTACAAGTCTACGAGGAAAATGGAAGTGAATTACAACAACAGCAGATTTGAGGGGCATGCCAAATTAAATGAAAAATTTGCCCTTTCAAAAAACTTTCACTGAAAAATAGTCTACTGAGACAATGTTTGATTTAGATGTCAGGGGAGTAGGTTGCTTAGAAGGCTACAGAGACCTGACTGTACAAGACAGATGAGAAATGGTGGAGGGTAAATTGCTGGGGTGACAGAGGTATTTATGTCACTAGAATTGACCTTTAACCTGATTTTGAATTTTTAAAATGTGTATGACAGATGACAAATATGCCAGTAAATGTGGGGTAGTTTTGATGGAGAGTAGGCAAACACAAGAAACTAACAGATTGCTAAGTTTGTGAAAAGCAGGTGTACAAAATATACGGAAAAATATTCCTGGTTTTGGATGCATGACAGCTTCAACAGCTCTGGGATTCACTGGGATTATTGCATTTGTCCAAACGGCCTTGGAGACATTAAATTCTGCATTAACAAGTCAATGCCCATGAGCTTTGGGCACAGCACGAGGCCTTCCAAACCCAATATTCGACATGTTTTGTCTTGCACCCAGGAAATCCACCAGAAAAAAAAGCAGCCAGTAAAACTGGCTCATTCTTCTATCTTCCATGACCATCTAAGAAAATTGCTTAGGAGTTAGTATAGTATATTTGAGATGCTGAGAGAAACTTAGGAAACTTGGATTTTAGTCCAATTCCTGTAATGTGGTGGTTAAAATTTAGCAATTTTTTTCTTAATATTTTTCATGGCAATGCTGGCAGAGTTGCAGTATGGGATAAGTGGTGGCATATGTGTTGCCACCAAAACTGGTGTGGGGGACATTAAAGTTCCAGGTCATGGAGAGAATGGGAACTGATGCTCCCATAAGTGCAGAATGGCCATTCATGTGTGATTAAATAAATAAATAAATAGAGGAACTCCTTTCCAGACAGGTAAGGCTGTCCTATTAAATTATTAGTTAAACTGTGCTAACCCACTTTTATGGTTTCAGTCACTTCTGTTTCATCACTTCAACTAAAACTGTAGTTTAAATGTTCCCAACATTCTTATTCAGCCTTCTCTTCCAAGCAAAACATTCTGTTGGGTGTAAGAGGAAGAATTCTTCTTCATTTCTCCCCTGCTTTTTAATGAAATTGATTTATCGAGCTGTGTGAGCGAAATTCCTTTTCTTTCCACTCTTCCAGAGGTGATGCCAAGGATAGCAGCAACAGCATCGTTGAACTGTAAAAATGGATCAAAGTGTTGCCTTGAAATTTAATTGCCAGCAAAGCCACGAACTCTGCCCACCACGGTGGAGGAAGGCAGAGGGCTCAGCGTGGGCAAAAAGATTAGTGAATTGAGGCACTGGATGTCGAGAAATTTGTCTTCATGTTTTAAATGTGCTTGAGTTGACTAAGTGGATTTATGTAACGCCAAATTTCTTTTCTGTGCAGCAGATGATAATACCACGTTTTACAAATTAATTCCCTGGCATGTGAATCGAGTTGATAATTGTCCTTATTAACGACCTGCTTGCTGATCTTCAGGACCTGGGTTAACATAAAAGTACCAGAAGTCTAACTTTGAGGGCGGGAGCCACAGCTTCAAACACTTCTAGATGGTTTGCTGCAGAGACATTTCCATGTGGCAGGATGGCAGCTCTGTCAGTGCATGTTGAAATAGGGGGCAATTTTCTGTTAAAAGTCTGGGGATTTTAGTCAGAGCTGTAGGTGCTTCTATGACGTGGTGGATTCACAGTGGAAGGTTACAGGGGATATTCATGAAGCTTGGATGGAGAAGAGCAAGCAATCATGAAAAAAAAAAAAACAAAACCAAACCCCCTGAAAAATCCACTTAGTGAATTTGTCTAACTTTACAAATTACACTTTATTAGAATTGCAATAAATATACCAGTTTGCATCCTTTCCTGCTTTGGAAATGCACTATTAGCTTCTCAAGATTATAATTTCAGGTAGTTCAATTCTTTCTCAAGAACACTTTTTGTTTTACAAGAGCAGAGCTTTTTGACAGTCTTGTTCAAGACATAATTAGAACAATTAAGTCATTTTAGGTTAACTTCAGCAGCAAAGATTCCCATAGACTTTAATAGGAGCAGGACTGGCTTTGAACTAAGCTTAGGCATAATTTTTTCTTATTCCTTTGAAGACACAAATAAAATAATCTCTCTCACGTGGATAGATTTGCTGGTTAATTATCCACAGCATCTGCAGCACAGAATTCAGTCTTATTCCATGTAAGTTTTGGCAAGGCAAATATATGGCTCTGCAGTCAGAAAACTGCATCCTTGCTGAAAACACCCTGACATCTGAAATTACCAGGTGCTGGCTTGATTTGGTGGACTTCCATGCCTACTGCAAAGTGCCACACTCACCACCAGTTTATCCACATCTGGGCTTCCCACTGCAATATGGTTTTGAAAATCTCAGAATCCTTTTATTTCTCGCTAGAGGTGCCATCCTGGCTTTCCTACAACAAAAGAGCAAAAATTCTGGTACTTGATATGGAATTTGAGTGGCAAACTCCTGATTTGAAACTGCAGCTCACCAAGGTTTAGGAGTGCTCTGAAGTAAAATTGCTGCTGTGTAATAGAGGCTGCCACGATATCTGTACCAGATGGAAGTACAAGATTTAAAGGTTTGGTGTTTTTTTTTTTTTTTTTTTTTGACTGTGGTATTATTTCCCTCTATATGGACAGACCTTTTTACACAATTGCATATAAATACACCTAAACCTGGCAGAAACTTCTCTCTTGTGGTCATCTGTGTAACATCTGGTTCCCATCCAGAACCAGGAACACTGAACCTACCAAATAACATCCTTATTAACTAATATCCTTATTAAATTATTCCAATGATCAGTGTTTTTTTCTGTTAAAATTTTGTGTGTATAAATTTCCAGTATAAGCACTGTTAATGATTATTTGCCAGTCCTTAAATACTCTCAAGTTTTTTGGGTTTTTTTTTGAAGTTTGCCTTTAGGATCCTTTGGTATTATTTTATATTGGTGGCATGCTCTTTGGTTCATTGCTGCTGTGGCTGATACTCGATGCTGGAAGTGCAATAGGCTCCACCTTGTCATTATTATCTCTGCAGTCCTGCTATTGAGATAGAGGCTACTTGGAAAAGGATGACATTTTTCACCATTTTGGGAAGTGTTACCGTTCCCTGAGGAAATGCAAACATCCCACACTCAGTTACTTTATTCAAGTGTAATTTAAAACCAGCTCTCAAGCATAATGGGATGTTACAGCCAATATTTATTTTTCTTTCATTAGATAAATAGTATTAAATTGCAATCCTTGAGAAAATTGTACAGACTGTAGCACATCTGAATGTGTTTGAGCTTGAGTCTTGCTCAGGCAAATCCTCATCATATTCAAATAACCATCATTATGCAAATAAGAACATTCTCATTGCCAAGCAAGTTTAAAATGGATGTTTGTTTTTTATCATGATGAATTATCTTCCTCCTGGTAGCAGATAACTGCTTGCAGCTCGGGGGAGCTGCACAGGTCCTGGTTATTCTTCAGATTTCTTTTGCCAGTTGCAAACTGCCTTTTTTCCCCAGCTAGGATAGGCTCTGATTGTTCTTCTTCCCATGTATGTTGCTTGAAAAGCAGCACAACCAAGCTCTTATCACCACCAGGGGTTTGGGCTGGTTGATGCTACTGAATTTGCACAGAACAAATCTTTTGCTGTGAATCAGGCAGCAGCAACCCAAGGCTTTTGTCTTCCAGAGGCAGGTCAGCATTTCATCCCAGCACATGTATCTACATTCTGGGACTGCAGAGCAAACTCTGGTTGAGGGAGGAATGCCCCAGAAACTGTGAAATTTGGTACCCAAATGTCAGTGGATACCCCCTTGTTTTGAAAAATGAATAATCTCAGAGTTAATGCAGCCTCTACAAAGACATCTACCAGCTGTGTGAGGTCCTCAAGCAGAGTGAGACACTCTCATGTGTGGAAGATTTTGTATCTGCAGTAGTTGATGTTTCTTGCACTTATCTTCCGCAGAACGTGAGAACATATTAAATACAACTACTTCGACTATCACTGTATCAGAAATACTGCACAGTTTGGAAATTGTGGTTTCCTTATATAAAATAAGGAGAGCCATTTTATTACATCACTAGTGCCTCAAAATTAAAATTATTATGATTCAAAAAAAGTGCAAATAAAAGGCTGAAAAAGTCATCTTCATGTTTTCTTTTCGATGCATATGTTGTGCAAAAGGAATGGTAGATTTAATAAGAGTCACAGTATTTAGCCAAAACTTAGGATCAGTATTACCACATCAATCCTTAATACTTAAAAATAAATGGATTGTAATGGAGATGACAGTGTCACAAAGATTTCTTACTCACTTTCTTAGGTTATTACCAGATTCCTCTCTAAACTGTGCAGAAAATGACTAATTTTCAGTCCAGTTACAGATATTGCAAACAAAATGCAGAGCCTCAGTTATTTATGACAGAGGTGCAAAGTGAAACATGACACTAGAACTAATATCTGTTGCATGGCATATTTTTTGTAGATGATGGTCCATTTAACTGAAGAAATACTGGTTCTATGAAATCAGAAGAAATAAATCTCATTAGAGTCCCAACTCTTTTACATGATACAGGATTCACTCTAAATTCACCAGTGCCATCGATATCTAAGCCTATAAATCCGTAGGTTCTTCAGTCAGAGAAACTGTCTACAATCTATCACGTTTTAAATGATTTTTTCATTTTTGCTTCTATGATATTCAGAAGACAGAAGGTCTGCAGCAGAAATAATTCCTTCTGTCCTAGCTTTTCAAAGTTTGGTTAATGCAATGAACAGTAAATAACAAAACCAATCCCCCTCATATTTGGGTTAACCAATCTCTTCTTTTCTCGTGGTTTTTCTGCTGAGCATACTGAGGATTAAGAATTCAAAATAAATGGCTGGAAAAGAAATGCTTCATTCTCTGCAGAGGCATAAGAAAATGTGTGAGTGAGCTGTAGGCCAAGCATGCTTGTTATGATAACAACATTGCTCTTATTTATATTTAAAGTTAATGTTATAGCCTCTGTAAATTAAGAATGCCACCAAGCTACTTTTAAAGGAAACATAATCCATAAATAGCTACTTTATGCACACTATCTCATTTCCAGCTCAGTTCAGCAAATAGATTTTTCCTCCTCTGGTCTAACAGCTCATCCTATGAAGTTATGTCTGCATGCAAGGATGTGCTACAGGCCAAAATCTGCTTTCATTTATATCTTTCTAAGATCACTATCTCAAAAGAGGTTGAACAGGGTATTTTCTATGACCAGCTTCTGTCCCCAGCCATTTGTGTGTGATCCTGAAATAACCACAGTTCCTGAGCACAGTTGATTATAAGCAGTTGTTAGAGTGATTTATTTATTAAAAGACCCATTTATGTGTATTCTTTTATGTGTGTTTCCATTTCTTTGCAATCTTTGTGATTCTTTCAGTGGAGCAGTTAAATGCCCCTCAGATTTCTGAATGAATGGAAGATTTGTTTTAGAGTAGATTTCTACATTTATATGAAATCACGAGATTTCCACTACTTTTCTAATCAATGGGAGGGGGATGTTGTTGACATTTTAGGCTTTTCTCTTTACAAAAATAGAACAAAACATACATGATATGAGGATTCTTGTAACTGCTGAATGCAAGAGGGGAAAGTCTTGGAAGGAATATTACATTTGTTTTGTAGCCGTTTCCAACAGCATTGATTTGGAACTGCTTGCTCCCATCAACCGCGGAGTAAGTAATCAAATTTGTACTTCTAGTCCTAACACGGAGCTAAAGCCTGGAGTGCTCAAATGTGCTTTGTTTTGGAAGGATCACAGATCTGCCCGAGTTTTTGTGTGCAGTGTGCTGCCCGGCTTCACTTTGATTCAATTAGGAACGAGATGATAAGCTTTTACAACACTCGAGGGGTCACTTGGACGGAGTTAATGAAGAAACAAAAGGTGTAATAAGGCAGTGCTCTTCTCTGAGGGACTGCTGTCTCAAGGGGGGGCAGCTCTATTAGGAGCAGATGAAGGGTAAGGAAAACACTCATCAAGTCTGCCCCAACCACTTACTGACACTCAGCCTTGGTGTACATGAGAAAGCTCAAATGGAATGAAAAGATACAGATTTAAAAATCATAATTCTTTGTTCTGGGCTTGGAAGATTAACTTAATGACAAGAAACTCTTGCAGTCTAGTTTTTTTTTTTTTTAAAAAAGCACACTTGGATCTCAGAAGTACAGACAGAGCAGGATGTTGAGCAGGTCTGTTTTAAAACTCCTGTTTATGTCCAGTGAAACTTTCTATGAAAAAAGATCTGTACAATAGGCCAATTTGCCACTAAAACACTTCACTGTCTGCTCTAATCTGGGGTTAAAATTAGTTTTCCTTTGGCTCATATGAAGGTTCTTAATTCCTATAATGCAAGTGTTCTTTATCACACGTAGGGAAATAATTTGTTTATTAGCAGCACATTTAATTGAATGGCTCAGCCTCTTACTGTGTACAAAGCACATCGTTTGTGTCCTTCTTAAATGACAAATAATTTCTTTATTGTCATCTTTTTAACTTGATGGAATGGATGTGTATGTTAACTGTTTGTGCTGTTTGGTTTCCTTCAGTCTTTTGATAGGCTAATAACCCACTCTGCTGAAGAGTGCACAGCTCTAATTTCTGTCATTAACCCCTAGAAAGAAATCAGATTGTGACACTGGGTGACAGAAAGAGTCCATTTTCCTGATCAGGCCATTTGCAAAGTTAAGCATAACCCGAACTCCTATGCTGTGGTTTTATATTTAATCCAGTGATGTTTACACCAGGCTCCAAGAACAGGACCAATACTTGTTTCCCAGGCTGTACTTCTGGCTGAGCACAATTCCTCTTAGTGTCCTGCAGCAGCAGAGTTATTACAACACTACAGCACATTCTTCAGTTAAAATGTAGCACCAGGCCCGCACAGAGAGAGTAAAATAAATAAACGAAAGTGAAATCAGCTGCTCTTAAATAAAATAAGAATTGCAAAAGGATGTGGCTTACCTCGTGAGCTCCATTTCATAATGACAGCTGGTTTATTACACCTTTTACAGACCATGTGTTTAATCAATATAAAACTCTAATAATGTAACAAGATCCTGCAATGTTTTCTGGCAAGTACTTGTAAATTTTTTCTGGAATACTACTTGTTAAACAAAGATTAAATGTGGCTATTAAAAGCTGGCAATAATGTTCCAGGAGGAGAGCTTTATTTCTGCACATGAAATGGGTACTGGGGAAGGATTGTTGGGCTCTGTAAACTTAAAAAAACGAGGTAGTGACAGAATAGCTATTACTTTATGTAAATTGCCCAATAAGCAGAGTTACACTTGCTTTGGACTATGTAACTATGAGACTCTCAGCAATACAGAAAGCATATAAAAACTGTGTTCGTTCCTGTATAGCATCACATCAAATTATATAGTATGAATTGCATCAATTACATGTCTTAATTGATGTTTTTTTGCTGTTTAATTACATCACAACATGCATTGCTGAGGTTATTACTTGCTCTGTCATGGTGGCACTGGCCTGACTGTTGGCAGTTTAAGCCTCTGAGTACAAAACAACTTGAAACGATGCTGGACATAACTGAAGTTCTAAATTTCTGTCTAAATCAATGAGTGCCACATTAAGAATATCCCCACTCCCACTGATGATCAGCTATGCATGGAAAAAGTCTTTCTGATCTGCATGTAACCATCTGTATGAGCTGATGTTCATTATAGAAGAAGAGAGTTCAAATCTTTGACCTTTGAACAAGAGTTAGAAGCTATCAAGGCTGCAGAATATCTACTTAATCCTCAAACAAATGCTAAGAGCATGCCCAAAGCTTATATTTCTTTTAGGAAAGCAAGTGAAGCTGATGCCCATAAGCAAGAAGATCATCTGCATGATAGAAATTGAGCATCTCAGAAATTTGAAGTCAGCAGTTAAACCCCGTGGTTGAAACATAAGCCTGTGGAATAGAAAAAAAAACCATTTCCTGGGCCTTCCCACACAGGTTTTCTGCATCAGACCCCATAAAGAGCCTGATTGTGCTACAGCCTGCTCCTCCTTTCGAAGCTGAATCACAGCTCAGCTCAGAATGAAAAGCACGTGGGTGTGGAAGGAGAGGAGATAAAACAGAGCTGAACTGCCCTGTAGTGGTTGGACCATCTAACTGAAATAGTGCTTATCTAATTCTATGGAGTGTTGAATATAAAATTAACCTGGGAAAGAGACTCTTTATTCCCTTAACCACTCGATTTAAGAGTCACTCCTCCTGACAGAGCCTCCTGATAGGAAAATGTGATTTCGAATTTGCCATTGAAGATCAGTCCAGACTTGCTCAGGTGAGATCTACGTGTTTGCTGCACATTGCCAGTTATGTAATTCAGTGTTAAATCTAGATTTATGTGATTTTGAGATAAAGATTACATTTGCTCTAGTCCTGGGATAATCCTTGCTTATTTTCGGAGATCCTCGAAAACAGACTCTGAGACAAGATCTATACATAAGGATTCTTACAAACCTAAGATGATCAATTAACAGCTACTCTCTTTTTTGGCAATTCTCTTGGCCAAATAAAGCCTTTTGATGCTCATCCAAAGATGCAAGAGATTGCATTTTTCTCCTTGTGCAAATCACCAGCCAGACTTTTGAAGTTAATCATGGTTTAATGATATAAAGCCATATGAGTTAAGATGAGTATCAGGTGAAATGCTTAAAACCAAGTAATGAAAGATTTCTCTCTTAAAAACCACCAACTGATTTCTTCATAAAACCATGAAGAGAGGATTTTGGAAAATAATACACTTCAGAAAGACAGTATTTTATTTATACTCCCTCATCTTTTTATATAAAAATATCTCTAATTACTCTAATACCCATCTTTCAAGTATTCAAAGCTAGTGCCTACCACTGTATATTTACTCTTGAAGTACCTTTTTCTCTGTATTCATCTCTTTGCACTCTATGCTTACAAGGGTCATATTGCCATTCACTCTGGTCAGGGAGGCATAGATGGAACCATACTGAGTTCTGCTCTTACAAAAATCTCTCATGAGATTTGGTCAGTGTAGCTGGAATCTTATTTTAGAATAATGCCAGAAAGAATTACTCGAAGTTACAGTGATGAAATGTTTTTGCCTTTCAGTTTATAGTGGTTTCATTTTCATACTTCCTTTTGGTCTCTGTTATAAAAGTTGATATTTTTACTGAGTGAATCTAATGCCAAATCCTTTGTGAAACTGAGCTTGTCTTCTGCCAGAGTGTCAGTGCTCAAGTAAAGCTAATTGGAGAGATGAGAATGTGGCACTACAGACTTTCCAAAAACCTCTGAAGATTAGACATAACTAAGAAAATCCACATTTTGCTCTGGACTGTACTACAGTACTTGGTGATCCAGCTGTGTTATTTCACTCCCCATTCTGATAAAAAAACGTCCATCTTCTTTAAATGCAGCAATAAGAAGCTTTCATGTTTATCTTGGTGATCCAGCTGTTGTGAGATGCTGAGATAGAAAATGCTACCGACTGAATGCAAAGTGTCTTTGCTGAATGTAAATGATAGTAATGACCATGACTCAGGGTTCCTGGGAGCATTAACTCCACAGAAGATGTTTCCTCCTCTTCATTAACCTCAGGAAAAACCAGTTGTTAATGACCTTGGGCACTGAGGTGCTCTCTGAGCTGGGTGTTTGCCCTCAGCAGACTCTGAGCTGCAGCTGAGAACTCTGTTACATTTTCAGAGAGTTTTATTTTGTGCTAATATGAAAGCATTACTGGGCATTTTAATGGAGCTAATACCCTCCACATGGTAGATTGAATCAAGGTTTCAGAGAAAGTAATCCAGATTCTATTAAATGAGATGCTTCTGGGGCTGAGGGACCAGCAGGCTACAGGTGAGGCCCTATGAACCTTTGCAAGGGAGGATTGTCTGGAGAGCAGCTGCTTCGAGCTGTTCCACCCAGAACCAGGGCTGTGAAGAGCAGAAAGCAGAAATCAATTAAACTTCAAGCTGCTTCTGTCTGCTTCTGCTGGCTGACCCAGCTGGAACAAAAGTGACCTGAAAGGTGACAGCATTCAGTTTAGCACTCCCAAGGATACACTGAACAGAAAATAGTGTTACCAGTGATGGCACTCCACAGAAAGTTTTAATCTTTCTCTTGGTTGACCCTGAGCTTGGGCATCCCTTGTCTTGTGCAGGTTGAAGTGGGATAGGTAATGGATAGTCTCTCCTTCTGGGTAGCCACAGCTTTATATTCCAAAATAAAAAATGTACTCGGGGGTTGGGGGGGGGGGCTAAAGTAGCCCTTGATATCTTTCAGTAATACAAGCCATTTTTTTAGGGTTTTTTTGTAGTTAACAAGACAGCAAACAGCTACAGTTTTCAGGCCTCTGTGTAAGGGCATGAGTCACACCCTGGGTGACAGCCCAAATCATGGAAACACAAGCTCAGTGGAAGACAGGAATGAGCAGATGCCAGTACGTGGTAGGATTAACATTGTTCAGCCCACTGAATGAATATTTAGTGTTCTCCCATGCATCCTCTCTATTGTACTGTAGCTGATGGCAGCTGTGGGAAGGCCTCTACTCACAGAAAAATAGGCTGTTTCCAAAATATATATATGTTGATTGATATGTAATTGATTATTTGAAAACTTTTTGTTTATATATGAAAGATTTTCTCTGAGGGAAGGCTTACGTCCTGCGTGATTATTTTGTCCGAGGGGATAATACAACCAAATCATTTTGGAGGGAAGAGGGTCAAGCTAATTCATCAGTGTTCTGGTTTGTGCCTTTCTAAGCTGGTTTGACACTAATCTGTGTTTTCTGGTGCCCGCAGAAGGTGTCAGCCTGACTCCTTCTTTTGCCTGTGCTCTCTCAGGCAGCCTCCATGGCAGGAGTGTTACTCTTGTGACACACTAGAGTGCAGTATCAACTCAGTCCAAGGGATTTAAACATTTACATCGCATTTTCCCGGTAGAAACTGAAGGATAAATCCAAACTTTCACCTCCCCCATATGGGGAAGTGAACTCCAACTCCTGGAGTTGCTGCGTAGTTTTTATTCAAAAAAACCAGCCAACAACAACTTGTGCCTGGTTTTGTGGCTTGGGGGTGGCTAATTAGAACAACAACTCCCTTCAGGTGGAATTTTAAGCATTGTAGGTAGTTCCTGATAAGCCTGGTTTAGAATCAATCCATTAAAAAAAAATTAATCTTCTTCCTAATTTTCTAAACCATTTTATTCTCTCAGTTTGTTTTTTCTTTCAGTTTTGCTACTGTAAGTTCATTGCAGCTTCTAATCCCTCAGCTTTCCAGTTTTGCATGTTAATTTGTCTCTTTTTTTTTCCCCCAGAATCTTGTTTTCAAAGTTGTTTTGGTGTTGTCACACGTTCATGGAGCTAGTGTAATTTTCCCTTCCCCAGTTTCCCTCTCCAGCAGCTCCAACTGCAAGGACAGCCAATGTTTATAGTGAGAAGGTTAAAATATTCTAGATATCTTCAGTTGCTTCCTCCCGTTTACTGACTCTGCAGTTTCAATATAAAATCTACTATAATGTGGAAGCAGTTTGCAATATACTGTAAGGGCTTCCTACCATATGCTCTCCCATCTGTGATAAGAATGAGGGCTTTGGGAAAAAAAAAAAAAAAAAAGGCAAAAATTTCAGTGTGACTGGAGTTGAACTGTGTGCAATTTCTGCCTGCTGTAAGGAAGTCTTGAAAAGTAAATACGTGTATTATACGTGTCATGAATTCTACCTCCTGTCTATTCCATGTTGCTGATCAAGCATTTTCTGGGTTAAAAAAAAAAAAAAAATAAATGGTTAAGGTCCCTGGAGAATTAGTGGGAACTGAAAACATCTCAGGAGTGATAATTCAGCAATCACTTTGCAGACACTTCAGTTGATGGCAGTGACCTGTAGACCCTCAGTGCTGAGTGACACTTTGGAGAGGGCACGTGTCCCTTTGCTATAAAGAATGAAATCAGCACACCTGGATTTGGTGTTAAAAGGTGCAACTGTCGGTTTGGCTCCACAGAACTGCTCGTTTTGCTACACCTGATCTTCCACTCGTGAATAGTTTATAAAGAGTCAATAAATTATTAACCTCTCATAGCATTACAACATGGATATGATAGTGAAAAATGAAATAAGCACTTCTCTGTTGGGAATTACCTATAAGCAGATAACAGAATCCATCATTTATCCTTCATTAAAAATCTATTAGAATTAAGCTTCATAAACCAACCCTAAATATACAGTGTGACCTAAAATATGCAGGATTTGGTGTGCAGACGAAATATTTCGGAAAAAAAAAGTTGCCAATATTTTGGGCAACAACAATTTTTCAAAAAGCAGTAGAGATACAGCAAGGGAAGCAAATATTCTGTGTCCTTCAAAACGGCATTTGATCAGCTAATTTAAGGGATCCCATGCTGTTTGAAACCATATTAAGCAATATAGTCAGTCAGCATGCTTAAAGGGACTCTACTGACTATTCTTTGATATCTGAAAATGGAAAACTTTAAAAACTGAAGGTTTTACTTTTACTTCTAAAGCCTTTGGTTTGATGTTTCCTCATCTTCACACTTCTGGCTGCCTTTATTTTTTCTTTTTTTTTTTTTCCCCCGGTATAATTTTTATAATATAGATTTATTTCAGATGCCAATTCTTGTTTCATTTTGGAGTAGGAAATGCGTAGTGCCTCCTGTAAAGTGTGTCAAATGATGTATCGAGCCTCAATGACCAGCTGAGGCACTAGGGGTCACTGGCACTCCATTGTTAGCGAGCATCTGGTTGAGAAACCTGGTCGGGATTTGTCTCAAGCCTGTTTTCCTGCGAATTTTAGTGATATTTGCATGCCAAACAGGCAACTGGTTTAAGGTCTAACGTATACACACAAGTAGGCACCATATGTGCTTACAAAGATACGTTTGTGAAAGATCACAAACTCTTCAGGACTGGTATTCTTTGTGTCTTTGGGTTTCTCATTCCTTCCAAATTCTTGGGCTCTATTTTGTTTCTTCGTGTACTTCAGACTCACCTACAGCCAGCCTATAAAATGCTCTATCCGTACTTCACTCGGTCTTGGAAAATACATAATTTTGAAATCTAACTCACAGTGGCACCAAAATGCTCTCCCTGTGAGGTTTTTGCAGTGCTGGGTTCTTTGTTTCTAAGAGATGTTGGGCACAGAACCTGAACTGGTTCTCAAAAAATATTCTCATCACTGGAGAGCTGACCTCTACTCACAGTATTGTGTTAAAAATATGATTAGTGTATCTAATGACCCTTAAGCCAAAAACTGTCAGTTGGTAAAGCACGAAAGTTGCATTCTTTAAAATCCTGTTTTATAAAATTGCTGCGTTTTTAGTGTTTTTTTCCTCAAGAGAATGAATGTCTAAATGATGAATTAAAAAACCTCTGTCAAGGTTTACCAAGAAAGGAAGCTGGCAGTGCAGGCAGGCAGATGTTTTCATCATCTCCATAGTAATTTTAAATGGGCTTTGCCCTCTTTGCTTGTAAAGCATCACATCAACTTGTCTTTAGTTGCATCTCAGATCAGCCAAGGTAGCATCCTCTGCTCTGTTATTTCACATCATCTGCTCCTACAGTCATTTTCCAATTACTCCACTGGGAATGTTATCAGATTTCAGATTGGATACTGTGAACATTCCCATTCCAGCCATTTAAGTCACTTCACCTCTGGAAACTTGGCCTGTCTTGGTACCAACACCCACCTGTGGAGGCTTCAGTTCAACCCAACTAGGAAAGAAGGGATTTTGTTTGTACCTATGAATTTTCTTCCTTTAGTGATTTTTTTCCCCTGATGTGCACACATATTAGTTAGTTTATTAACTGAGCTTTTATTCAAGCTGGCCTCTGCATCTTAAAAGATTTGGTCCTTAGAAATCCTTATAAATCACTGTACTGTGAGTACAGTAACTTGCAACCAAAGCAGCTTTTAAAGTCCTACCATCAGATAAAGCAGGTTAATATATTAGTTCATTAACTCAAATGAAAAAACCCCCTTAGATACACTTTTTGCCTGTTAGAGTGTTGCTGATGTGGCTGATAAGAGTCTAACTGTGTTGTGATAAGGTTCTTTGTCATTTGTAGAACTCATTTGGAGCTCAGATATTTCTGAGTTTTCATTGGAAGCAAGGAAAGGAGAGTGACAATTTTGACTGACATCAACTACTTTTTCAGCTTTTGAGAACTGACAGCAAGCCCAGCAACATAAATTAGTCTGATAGAAATATTATTCCCCACTAGGTTTAGTGTTTGATCATTAAGGAGAGAGGCACTCCAAGGGGCATTACCATGGACAGCAGAACTACCAGCTGTCAAATAGACTTTTATATTTCAGTCTGGTGAAGATTTTTAACTGAATCTGCTTTTCTCATAAAACAGAAGCATTATAAGCAAACCAGGGATTTTATTTTTTTTTTATTTTCCTATGTGGTACAGCTGAGAATTAATTTTGAACAAATTAACACATATTTAATGCTCCATTTTGCTGTCACTGAAACAAAAGTCCTAGTGATGGCTACTGTTGAAAAATCCAGAAATCCAAATGAAACGGAAGAGTGTGACTCAGTTTGGTCTTTGTGGCATCTCCCACTATCTTGTTCTGATTATCCTGTTATTTATGTGGGAGCATCACAAAGAGACTTCAGCTGCTGACTGTGAGGCAGCTGGCCAAGATGTAGGGAACACATGGATCAGAAGGAAGTCCCTTCCCCAAGGGCTCTGCATTACCCAAACAGAGGGAAAAGACCACAGATAGATGTGATGAAGAAATGAGAGAGAGAAATGTGAAATAACAGTGGAACAGTTTCTGGTTTTCCTTCTGAATGGCAGTCACAGTACACCTGCTGCTTCATCACTGCTAAATGTGTTGAGGACAACACATTAAATTCTATAAAATCGCTGGGAGGTCAAACTGATCACGCTGATTCCTTTTCATCTTCTGAATCTCCCACTCCAATTGCTCCTCATTTGGGATGTTGTGCAGTAACAAACCCAGGTAATCCATTTCGACGCCCTCTGTGCAATCCTCAAACAGAGGAGAAAAAAATAGGAGCAAGAAATTAGAGTAAAAACCTGTCTCTCTAAAAAATCAATGGCAAAGCATGTACAGGCTTCAGCAGCATCAGGATTTTTCTCTTGGAGTTTAATTGAAAGTGAAAAAAAAAAATTTTTGGAGAAAAATGTGTGACTGCTCAGTTTAAAGGACTCAGTAATATGCCTGGCTCTTCCAGGTCTGTGGGCACTGAGATAGAATTGTTAAATGCAATTGGCTTTTGGGATGAATTGTTGGCTCTCAGATCACTAGACATATTCTGTATTTCCATGTCTTGGTTTATTTATTTATTTATCTGTAGGAATGTGGGATACTGGGAGGCAGAACATTCCTGCTGGTGCACCTGCATACAATCTTTTCTCTCTAGTCTGCTGTTCTTTGCCATGTCAATGGGGCTTCCCCCTGCCCTGAACTTCTAGCCTGCCAAATAGGGAACACTACCACTCCCAAAAAAAACCCCACAGCCTCAAACAAAAATGGGAATTGATAAACTGATCAGAACAATTAGCAATTTTAACTACATAAGGTGTACTACATGTATCAGCTGATATATCACATTTGGGATGAAACAAGAAGTCTCAGAGTGAGGATGGATTTTCTCATTAGCTTGTTGGATGCAGATTAATCAGTTTTCTACCTTCACCATCAGCCACAGGCTGAGGGGATGCAGGTCCCTTCCTTCTCTCTCGTGTTTTCCTAAAGCCAGCTCTTCCTTCACAATTAAGTTGTGTTAATTGCCCAGAAAAGATGAGGCATATTTGCCAAAATAACATATTGCTAATGAAACAGGAAGATGTTTCTTCATTACTGAGTTGTCTGAATTGATGTGATTTTCCATGAGGAAAGGTTTTCATCACAGAAGCATCAGCCAGGATAGAGTTTGTACAGCTGAAGTGCTGTCACCTGCACTCGTAGGAAGGAACTAGAATTGGGACACCCACTCTGAGGAGTGAAATTTGACAAGTGCCATGACCTTCAGCTGTTCCTTCGGTAAAATACCCACCGGAGGAAACGGAAGATGATTTCTGTGCAGGGAATGCGCAAGAAATGGGGGCACTGCTTGTTTCTGAAGGGGCTGAAGGCAACTCTTTATTCAAAACTCAGTTGGCTCTGAGAAAGGCTCAAGATCCAAATCTGATTCCTGGGGATAACAGGGTAGTGGAAGAGGAGGACGAAGATGTTGACAAAATTCTGTGTCCATTACTACCTACTAAAAGTAAAATGTCTGCAGAGTGCTTTGGAGTGAAAGGGTATTGATGCATCAAATTTGATAAGTAGTTAGTGACCTTTCAGAGTGACTTTAAGAAACATTAAGGAAAAAGTAATAGCTTAGATTATTTTTTTTTCTTTCACGAGACCAAATTTGAAAATTAACCTGTTCAGTGAGTAGCATCCTCCTAGATAAAGGATCCTCAGTCCCCTAGTTTCAAGAACTTAATTTTATGAATATAATATTAATATACTATAGAAGAAAAGAGAAGAGGATCTTGGTTTGGTTTGTTTTATTGTTCCAATAATTTTTTCTTAAAAATGTTGGTAGCAAGACCACTTGCACCTGTAGCTGGAGAGAAAGGTTTTCCTTTGCATTCCTTCTGAATGAAGATGGGCATTGACTTCTTCCTCCAGAGGATGATTGTTTTGTCTTGGATAGAGTGTTATTTTATAATAATTCTCCTAAGCTGGACAATACTGCAAGGTTTTGGCCACAGTTTATGCCAATAACCCTTCTTTATCTCCTTTCAGGTAGTGGATGTTCTGAGATGGTACATTTATACCTCAGATATAATGGCAGTTCTAGAGATGTGCTGCATTTCAGGTCTGGGGAACCTCTCTGGGACTGTTAATCCCTCTAATACTGACATGAACTTCTAAAACAAATTCACCACCTGTAGCCTCTTCTCACTGGACGGTTGATTGTGTATTTCTCAGTGTTGGCAAACAGAAATTGTTCAAAGTTTATTTGTATAGACTGTTTTACAGCTTCAGCATTGTGGATGTTAATATACAAGTGAATGTTGTTATTGCTCCCAAACATGTGCTCCATGAAGAAATGACATTACTGTAAGTTCTTGTAGCTACTTGTTTTGTTTTGGTTTGTTTGGGCTGTGGTAAATTGCATTTTTCTGTGATTCTATCCGCCAAGGATAGTATAAATCTTGTCATTAAGCTTGACCAAATGGTTGGGTTAGTATTGATACCCTCTGTAATGGAAAACCTGAAGTTGGTTATTTTCCCCCAGCACATATGAACACTTTTTAGACCAAATGCAGGCGTTTTCCCTGCTGTTTTTGCAATATGTAGGAAGCATTTCACCGCTCAGCCTTCGCATTATTTCCTCATTCCGGTTGCGCCTCGCTTGGTTTGGCTCAGGGCTGTTCCAGCGGCACGGGGAGAGCCGAACACGCGATAAATCGGGATGAGGGAAGGAGCCAAACCCTCGCCATGTGCAGCGGCGCACACATGCCGATGTGCATCGCCTTCGGGCAGCCCGGAGGGACACGGTTCGTTGGGGTGCCGGCAGCGGCGAGGCTTGTGCCAGCCCTTGGGCATCCCTGCGAGCAGCTCGGGGGATGCTGCTGCTGGAACTGCAGCTGCGTCCCCAGGGACCGGCCCCGCAGGGATGCGCTCCCCGCCCGCACCCTCGCAACCGCCTCTGTCCTGCCCTGGAGGACGAACCAGCGCCGGGCACCGGCCCCTGGGAGCGCGGGGGAGATCGAAAGGAGAGAGCGAAGGGGTCGGGAAGGGAAGGGGCCGGTCCGGGCATCCCCGCCCCGCCCCGCTCCTCCCTCGCTCCGCGCCCGCCGCCCGGGGATTGGGGCTGCCGGGCCGCTCGGGGTGAGGCGGGGCTTGGCTCGGCGCTTATTTATTTATTTGTTTCCCTTCTTTTTCTTTTTTTTTTTTTCCTTTTTTGTTATTTTTTTTTCCTTCCCTCGGCGTCTCCTGGCGCAGGTTCCGTGTCCCCGTGAGCGGCGGCGGAGGATGTGCCGGGGCCGGAGGAGGCGGGCACCGGCTGGGGCGGGAGGTGCCCGCCGGCCGCCGCCGGCCCCGGGGGCTGTCGGAGCATCGGGGGCGATGATCTTCTCGGGGGAGCCGCGCTCGCCCCCTCCCTCGCCCGCGGGGAGTCAAACAAGTCAATGAGGAGAACTTGAAAAAAAAAAAAAAAAAAAAAAAAGAGGAAAGAAAGAAAGAAAAGCAAGCAAGCAAAAAAAGCGCGCAACACCACCAAACCCTGCCTCCGCGCCTCTGGATGATTTCAGGGCTGATTAGCATCATCTGAAGGAAAACTTTGGTGACGCCCGGGGAGCCGACGTGGTTTTTTCCGCCGGGATGCGGGCGCTGGCTCTGTGAAGCGCATCCCGGCGGCGGGGCAGGAGCGGGAGCGGTCCTTCCCGAGGAGCCGCACAGCCCCTGCCCAGCCCTGGCCCTGCCGGCTCGGGGTGGGAGGTGCTGGGGCAGGGGGTTACTCAGGCTCCGGACTGAGATTTTAATCAGAACTGATTCCTATTTATTTACTGAGAGGGGTTTTCTTTCGCAGCATCATTGTTTTGAAGAAGGGAGGGAGGGAGGGGGAGGGTTAAAGCTGAAGAAGTAAGTCGTCTCTCCGAAGGAAATGCCTTTTGCGCTTTCCAGACGACCTTTTCTGAAAATGTAGCCTCTCCAGCCTCTCCGATTTTTATTTTGATTACAAAGTGTGTGAAACTGAGCCCTAACTGCTCCACAAACCCTAGGATGTGTGCTTCTGGGATTAGCAATATGGGGCATCTGTTGTCACCTCTCCTCTTGAGCCTGGCAGCAGTTTTTTCCAAAGGTAAGTCTCAGTCTCTTCTCCCTCTTTCACTGCATCTTGTTTCTTATTTTGCATACCCAGCCTGTGTCCCCCGTCTGCAATGCCTTGAGTGTTGATACCCACGATCCATGGCTGAAAGACTTGGGGGGAGTCATGTGCTAGTCAAAACCACAGATGATGCGATGGGAAATCCTGAGTGGCAGGGTTTTTTTCTTGGTCGACTGTGACAAACAGTCTGCCCATTTACTGAGGCATTTTTTACCTCCCTGTTGTACTTTTGATCATGTAGTAGATGCTGCTGCTGAGCTTAGCTGGTAACTCATCTTTGGATTACAAAGGGTTATCTGGGAATTTGAAGTCTCCAGAGGTACATGCTGGTGGAGTTGGCTGCTCCACTCTTATCTTCTGTGTCGTTTTTCAAATTAAAAATCCTGTCTCTCAGGCTGGCTGGCAGTGTTTTACTGGACCAGAGAAATACCTACTTACTGAAACGTTTAAAAGCTCTGATGGGATCCTGAAGCAGGTGTCTGACATTCTGCATGCTAAATAGAGTTTGGATGTCCTGACAGCATGACTTAGACAGCTCAGTGATGCCTTCTTGTTGCCCTCGAGCGTGTTTGCAGTGAGAATCAGAAAAGCAGCCCATGGACAATGCACATATTTTTGTGTGCACTTAAAGCTTCCTCTGAACTTAAAAGTTTTCATCGATGGCCTCAGCCAAAAAGTGAATGCATTCTTGCCATACTTAATTTAGGTGATTCTGATAATCCCCGTGGAATACCAATTAGGAGAAATACACATTTCTACTGAGCAGATATCGTGCATCAGCAGCTATATCTTGGCAGCAAAACAAAATTGAAGTTCTCACGTGGTTTAGTCTTCAGAGAGGAATAACAGCATAAGCATTTACTCTGTGATTTTTGCAAACATGCTGATAAAGAGTCCTTCTTAGAGACATCTCTATTAAGAAAAAGTATTAGTTATTCTTAACACCTTCTTAGACTTCCAGAGGTCAGCACTTTTCCTTGTTATTGAGTTATTTTTACTAATTAGTTTGTATCCAGAACTGAATTTACTGACAGAAGGCAAGCTACACAGCTGTGTACATCTATTGTGGTTCCCTGTACCAAATTCACTTCTCCTCCTTTTTTTCTTTAGAAGAGGTAAAGAAAGAGTGGAACAAAATTATAAGTCTTCTCAAATGTTCCCTAAATGCAGTGCCCACAGAAGGACTGTTCTGAAGATGCAATTGGAAATGCATTAGCAGCAGGGATTAGAAGTCAGAGGCTTTTCAAGAGATTGCTCATTGTCATTGCACACCAGTAGCTTTTGATTTCCCAGCTAGCTTGTAAATTAGGTATTTTATTACAAGCAATATCAGTACTTTGGATAGGCTAACAGTACAGTAAGAATATTAACTTCTTCACCACCTCTATTTTTTCCTGTGTTTCACTTTGCTGCTTTAACATTGCATTAACATAGTGTTTGACTGAGACTGAAGCTCACTTTAGGATTGGGGTATAAGTGGCATTTCAGTCTTAGAGAGTACAGTGTTTCTTTTCTTGCCAACTCAGCAGTTATAATGTTAATATGTGATTTTATTCTTAAATGTTACATTTCTTTTGAAAGGGGGGCAGAAAACTGGACTTGGAAAGAAAGTCTCTTAGGTGGATATGATAGAAAATGCTATAAAAACTGAGAAGATTTTTCTGTGTATTATGCTTGTGAAGTCTCATTAAATATGATATGTCTTGAAACAAGTTGTGCCAGGGGAGGTTTAGGGCAGATATTAGGAAAAATTGCTTCACCATATGGTTGCCAAGCACTAGAACAGGCTGCCCAGGGCAGTGGTGGAGTCACCATCCCTGGAGGAATTAAAAAGGAGTGGAGATGTGGTGCCTGGGGCCATGGGCTAGTGGTGGGCTTGGCAGTGCTGGAGGAACAGTTGGACTCAATGAACTCGGAGGGCTTTTCCAACCTAAGGAGTTCTGTGATCCTATGAAACCAGACACATGAGATCCCACCAGAATTCCTGGTGTTAGCTGTGCTATTTTACTTTGCATTTCAGATATCCAAGGTACTACTGCTGTGTGACTGTCAGGAGTCTGCTGTTCACTAATACAGATATCTGTCTTCAATGCAACTGTCTGTTTTTTCTTTGGCAGCAGATTCCATCTGCACTGCTGTGCCTTAGGAAAGACCACAGTGTTCCAGAGATTTACTGTATCAACTTGACAGGGTAAAAAGGTTGATTCCCACCCTGCTCCACATAATAAGATAAACACACACAAAAAAAATTTAAAAAATTAGGCATGATTACTTTGTTTCTTTGATGCCTTTCTGTTGCTAATAGAAAAACTCTCTCATTTATGACATGATGACAAAGTTTTCCTGAAGAGATACAAAAGCTTTTAACATGCAACAGCAATCAGCTGTCTATTGTGTATGGGGCTGTTGCTGATTACTCAGATCCATGGCAACACACCTTTTACTGCACAGTTTCCAAATCTTTCAGGTAATAATGCTGAAGATTTGAGAACGCTGTTGTGGTTTTGCTTTGCTTTTATCTTGTAAATGCAGAGCTCCAGCCTGAGACACGAAATGTTGTTTTCAACAACGAGCTTACAGTTCTAACCAGAACAATTTGTCAGCGATGATAAAATCCACGTGTTTTAATATGCTGCCAGTCTAATTGTGTATGTGTGTGTAAGGGCAGAGATTACAAGGGTCTCTTAACTGTAGTTATGGGGGCAGGTGCATTTCACATCTTTGCCTTCAACTAGAAGTTTTCTTGAGCCAGTCCCAGGGAGGCAGTGCTCGCCCTCAGTCCCTTTGGCATTTTGCTGTTTGATATCAGTGCAAAAAGAAATTCTTCAGAAGTCTTCAGTTAAAAAAATAACCAAGTCCAGGTGATGATAATGAAAACACTGACTGATAGAGCAGGCACTAGTACTGTGGACATGCTGTTGCCTTGTTTAAGGGGAAACCCATCAGTTTTACTGGAGTAGAATAAAAACTTCAATACTTCACTTGAACTCCAGGTTCCATGCTTGGCTTAAGTCTAGAAGGAAACCAGCATCTCCTGTAGGATGCCAAACAATTTTAGGATATATGTTGTGAGCCTAAAGATTGAGGAGCCTTTTTTATTACAAATGTTTGTTGTCAGATAAAAATCAATCTAATTTCAAATTTCAGGTCTCAGTTGACAGTAACAAAATAAGTGAATATTTAGTGATTTTTTTTTTCTGCCTGTGTTCTGCTGAGCTTTTTGTGTTCTTCTCTGTCACCCAGGGCTGCAATCTTCCTGCAGGTCACTCTCTAATGACATCTCAGGCCGCTGAGCTGCTGGTTTGATTTTCTTTTTCTCTCAATTTTATAAAAATGGAAGATTGGCAACTGTGTTAGGAAGGATTTCCTTGTATCCCCCGAGTGTTCCCATAGGTAAAGGTGTGGATAACACATGTACAGTGATGACAATGCCCTGCTACTAAAGGAAAGTGAGTGTGGGGAAGCAAATAAATCATCCCCCAAGTGTTTACTTTTGGTTACATTGTAGGAGACAAATATTTGGCTATTTGGCTTTAAAATGCTATTTCTTCTGTTTCCATTGGAGTTATCCAAGTTGCAGCATTCTTTGAACCCTCTTGATTTCCATTGAATCTTTGAGACTTTTTTTGGTCTCATTACGGACAAGTTGTTTGTTTTGTTTTTTTTTTTTTTTTCAGTTTTACTGATTCCATGATGATACTTCTTATCAGAATATGTCATTCTGTTCACATTGCACTTCACTTGTGATTTTAGTGTATTATATCTTTGTGAGTTGCACCACCTTCTTGGTGGTGACTAGACAGGAGTTCAGGGTTGAATTTCAGTTCATGTTGACAAGTTTTGACTGTGATGAGGAGGGGCACATTCTGTTTCTCAAAGTAACAGTGCTGATATTGTGGACAGACTCATCACAGGCATCTGTTGCTCCAACTGTGCAGTTGATATGTATGGAAAATACTGCATGCTGCTTTCAGATGAGCATAAACTACAGGTGTGATCACTGAGAGGTTTCCTTGCAAGCTTTGCTTATGTGCAGAAACGCAGAAAGTTTTCATAAAACCCCCAAAAGAAATTTAATCTTTCTAGCTCAAGCTTCAAGCTGTTCCCTTAAAACCAAAGTTTTGGTGCTTTGTCCCAGCTGCATTGAACTCAGAGTCGTTTGAGACATTATACAAGGGAAGGGAAAACTAGCCTGAACTTTTTTGCTCATGGTGTTTCTTGCCACAGTGCACTCGTGGGAAAAGCCTCATTTCTTTCAGTAAAAGTAATAAATTCAGACTAAACTAAAAAATTCTGCAGCTAGGCCCGCGTTTTATTTGTCAGCTGCAATACTGGCGTAATGTGATTTGGTTTCTAATATTTCCCTGTAATGTTCTTATTTTTTACTTCTGTTTTTTCTTTTATTAGTTCCATAGGACTGGCAGGCTCTGTGACACCAACCAGTGTTTTAGACATTAATAAAAGCAGCTTTATTCAATAAAGATCAGTTTTATTTAATAAAAGAGAGAATCAAAAGATAATCTGATTTTTCATGCTGCATTCACATTAAATCAACCTCCTGAGGTGGTTGTGGATGCCAGGTCTGGTGGCGCTCTATCACAGGTCCTGGGCTACATAAACATGACTCCAGACAGATTGATATGCAGAGAAGCCCAAGAGGCAGCTGAGATTCATCACAGGTTTGGTTTATAAAGTGTTGCATTAAATTACTTGATTTTCACCAGTCTTTGTAATATTGCCTGCTGCCTTATTAAGGGCAGTTCAAAATGAAGTGGATTTTAAACAGTTCCGAGACATGCGGATGACAATAATTATTATGGTTGTAAAGTACATATTAGAGGGTGTTAGGCTACTTCACCCCCCTCCGTGGGGGGGACATTTAACTGTAAGATGAGGATCGGCTTCTTCAAGTGCTTGGTTTCTGCTTTCATTGAATAGACTTAATTCCAGTGTCAGGTGTCAGCCTGATGGCCCCCCCCAGAGCTAATAAGGCACTGAAACTCTTCATCTTCCAAAAAACAACCTGTGTGGTGTCTGTGCAAACTTCCACTTTCTACTTCAGTGGTGTGACTCGAACTTGCCCTGCCCAGAGGATGATGATACAACCTCCAGCTCTGTGAAATGAGGTGTTCTGGCCATCTATTGATCCTCAGTGGGGGTGACGCAGAGCCCATTACAGTCAGTGCATGGGGTGCCACTGCCTTTAGTGGGCTTTAATTCAGGGTGTAGACGGAGTTTTCTGGAGTGTTTTTTTTTTTTCAGCCTGTAACCCACACACGAGTGGTGATTCATAGAACATCTGAGCAGTGTTGTGAAACCAGTGCCAGAAACCTTATGCGTGCAAGCTAGAAAAAACCAAGGGGAGGAAATGGAAGTAACAAGGCTGCTTTCAGAGCGCATCCCCAATTTGTGTTTGCTTGTAAACAAAGGCCTTTGTGACAATACCAAAACCGGGACACTGCCTAAGATGGTCTGGATGTCTTTCAAAAAGTTAGATGGCCCTTTCCCTTAAAAGGGCTGAGAAAAAAAAACACTGCAGTGAGACTAACTGGAGCAATTTAAGTGTTGCCTCAGTACTTCAGACACAGTTGCTGCTGGTGTGAGTGTTCCTAATCCACTGCAGCACAGGTTCACTTAAATCAACAGTGGTTCAGTGAAGCAACACAGAAGTAGCCTGCCAGTCAATGGCATCTGCACTGTAGGGTCAATTAACTTCCTAAAAGGCTTCCTGTGTACTCACAAAGATGTTTGTTTGTTCTTACACCCTCACTCTTGAGGTTTGTTTGGTTTTTTGTTACTGTTGTTTGTGTGGTTTTGTTTTTGTTTTTTTTTTTTTTTTTAAATCAAGGTTTCCAGAAAGTTTTCTGTAGGGAGTTTTCTGTATTGCAGGCAACTGTCCCCCTGAAAGTTGCTGAGCACAACGCACAGTTTCGGTTCTTGTACAGATAAGGAATAAAGGGTCAGTAGTGGATTTGCCAATGTTGATGCCACGTTTTCCCAAATTCACAAAATAAAAGGCCTGTTCCCTCCTCCTGTAGTCACTTTCTCGTAGGCCCATCTAGCTCTGGTTTTAAAGTTGCTTTGGATTGATTCGGTTTGTTTAGCTATTTGGGTTTTTGTTTGCGAATGAGGACTTTTGTCACGGCACTGGTAAGATGTTTTGGGTGAGGTGTTGATTTGCTGCGGTAATGGTTAGCAAGCAGAGCAGAACCACATCTGAAAATGGCCAGTGGATTGTAAAATGTGAAAAGGAATATGAATACTGTAGATCCTATAAAAAAAGAACAAAATAAATGAGTTATCTAGTTATGCATAAGAAAGCAGCAGGGGTAATAATAACGAGCACCCTGAGCAGAAGCGTGGAAAGATGTCAACATGCTCTTCAGGCTTTTGGGTTTACAGCTCTACAAGATAGACTAAGGAGCAACAGGAGAAGTGTCCTCTCTGGCTGAACCAGGATGCTCTACATGCCTTTTGATCTATTTGCTTTCAAGATAGGCAGACTGTTGAGCAGACAGTCTGCAGAGCTCTTGCTGAGGAGCAAGGCAGATGTCCAGATAATCACACAGATGCTAAAAAAAAAAAATCCTCCAAGTCAGAGAGTTTAGTCTCATCTGTTGCTAAATGGCCTCAGAACCTTGAATTTTGTTGGCCTTCAGCGTCACTTGGTTTTTATTGATATTTTTAAAAGTGTAGATTTATGTCTTCAGTATACATTATGTAAATTCATTGTGCAAGAGGGGGAACCCAAAGTTGGCAGAGGTAACTGGTCAGTAGTGTCTCTGAATATTAATCCAATCCACAGTACAGGAAAGGAAACAATACCACTTAATCTTCAAACCACTCACTTATCAAAGATTCTGGATTAGCACATAATTGTATCCTCCATTTTCTGCTGAGCCATGGTGACTCATTCTACTCATCTTCAAGGAAAGAAAATAGTGGTGATTTGCATGTGCCTGTAGTTGAAACACCTGTATTCATCCTTCAGAGTTTTGCATCTCCATCTTCATGTAATCAGCCTTGCTTGGTTAATTTTAATTTGGTGGTACACACTGGGTAGGTCGTTTCCTTGTCTATGTTCCTATATTTAACTTCCTACTTTACTCTTTGCTTTCCTACTACCACCTTCCCAAACAGGGTGTATTGCTGGCTTCTCTTGGCATAAAGGATGTCTTGATGTCGTTCCTGTAGATTGTGTTTCGAGCTACTGTTGAAGGAACTATTCAGCTCTGCAGAACTTCCCAGTGTGATAAGTCTGTAAAAACACCCTGTACCTGCAGCCACACTCCTGTCATCCTTACCTTGTTTTCAGAAATAAAAATAGGATCTGGTTTGCTCAAGTTCACAAGTGTGTAGCTCTTCAGCTGAAGAAGAGTATCTTTGTGTGGTCAGGGCTTGGGGCAGAACTGAGCAGCCCCGATTCTGCCCAGCAGAGGAAGGAGGAGCACACACACTCTGGAAGTTTTTTACCACCCTTGGTTACACTTCAGGCAGCTCAGGATGACTACTTTCAGAGTTTTCACTAATCTGTCCCCCTTAAAACCATTTTTTCTATTCTGTTTAGGATCTGTTTAACTCCGAGTTAGGTACTTTTTGAGGTGTTATGCTCACCTACAGAATTAAACAGCCAAATGAAAACACTAGAAAAACCTGGCCTACCTTCTGTAGAAGAGAATGGAAAAGGAACATATGCAAAAGGAGTGTCTTATAATCTACTGGTGTGCTAGTGCACATCTGAAACAGGACTGAAATCTTCTAAACTGTTGTGGCAAGGTTGCTGTTTCCAGATGTCTCTGAGTTTCTTTGTACCCATTTGCAGAAATCCTACTGAAATGCCAACTGCTCAGCAAACATGGTGTGAAAGATGGGGGTCCAAAACTGAGTGGGCACTTTTCAAATCTTATTTTAGCCTCTCTGAGTTGTTCTGTCCTTCTTAATGACAGAGAGTGGTTACACCTTCAGTGAATATAACAATAAAAGCAGGTGTATTGCTTTTTAAAGCTTGGTGTGGTGCTCTGCATAGATCTCCCCTGGTTCCCCTCTGGTTTATCAGTTAAGGTTCTCTTTTTCCATGTATTTTTCCATATTATTGGGCAAACAGTTACAAGCCTATCATGACTTTAGCTGGGCTCTGCTCTATCCTTTGTGGTTGACTGTGTCCCCTGCAGCAGTTGTCTGATACGAGATGATTTCTTGCATACTGAACACTTGTGCACAGTGGGATTCTGTTATATACTTCTGACTCTTTGACACCATCTGCCCAGTAAAGTGGTTTTAATGGCTTTCCACTGAGCCAGCCTGTACTACAGCCCTGACAGCATGCTCTGTGTTTTTAAAAATAAACAAAATCTCCTCAGAAAAGCTATCTGTGAACATTGGCTTCTCCAACAAAACTGAGGATTACGTACCTTTTGATATTTTGTGGAGGCAGAAACACCTCTATTTGATAGGCTTTGAAATAGGAAAATGACTGATAGCCTGGAATGGTGTTCTAATAGTACTAGTTTATTTTTTTTTAAATGACCTTATAAAGCATTATTTTCTGTCCCATTTTTTTTTAAAGTCAGGTATCATTATCCTTTTACAGAAAATGCAATCATTTTGCCTTGTTAAGAGTTCTCGTCTTTATGAAAGCAGGGGAATGTGGTGGTTCATGTTGGTGATTTAGGAGTCAGGGCACCCATTGGTTTTCTGTAACCTTTGAAAAATCACTCCTGTTCCCTGCTTTTTCTTTCTTTTTTAAACTGTCTTGTCCACTCGGAATACAGGTTGTTCAGGGCAGGATCTGTTTTACTTGCTGTTTGTGCAGCATCTGCCCCTCTTCTCAGATCAGAATGTGCATTTTGCCACATTAAAATAACTAATGAGTAGTGTCTGAGTTAGAAATTGGAACGTGCCATCCTGATTGCCCTGATCACTGGATGACATGAACAGCTTAGAGCCCTGTAAGAGCAAAAAAGAAGAGCAGGGTAAGGGGAAAAAAATAAAGATATAATGAAAACAACTCTGTGATTAAAATTTTCTTAGAGACTGAGTAGATCCCATCCCCTGATGTTACAATTAATAAGCTATCTAAGCCTCTCCAAACAGTAACATGAATAAAGGAACATAAAAAGCTCTTTGTAAGAAGATGCCATAAAGATGGTTTTGTATTTCTTGCTGTTATAAGCCATGTCAATAAACTATTAAAGAAAATATTTTCGGTACCTGCGTTAACAATGCAACAAACCACTTGTGATGAAAAAACAGGGATTTTTTTGGCAGATGGTGCAGATCTGAGAAATATTTCATTCCTCTTTGCCCCTTAAAGTCTTTGGGGCTTATTTTAAGCTCCTTCCTGTGAACATAGTGGGTAGTGGTGGTGATGAAAATGGTGAAAGGAACTCTTGGCTGGTCCCTTCTGTTACTGATGGGATGTGAAAATTGAAAGAGTCAAAATAAACGGATTCCTCTGAACTTCTGAGCTAACTTGATATGAACACCCAGAGAATCAGACACAATCCTACTCTTTAGTCTTTTAAGCTCTTTTTTTTCTGTGTGGAATTTGACCTCCAGCTGAGGCGAAGGTTTCCATCTGAAGCGTTTCTTTTGCCTACTCTGTGCCTTGTACAGTCACAGTCCTGCCTTGTAGATCTGTGTAGGGAGCCAGTAGAAGATGTTTGAACCTCTAACTGCCTGTTTATTTGAGAATAACTGTTGCTCAGGTCCATGGAAAAATAATCTTCCTGCTGCTGTGGCGTTTTGAGTGAAGGGACCAGGAGGCTAAGGCAGCTTTTCAGTGTGTTCTGAGATGTGCAAAGCCTCCATAGTTAAGAACAACTCACAGCAGTCAGTAGCTTTGGAAGCTTTTGTTCAATAAAGATAATTTGCTCTCTTTTGAAATCCCCAAACTTCTTGAGGTCCAGAATTCAGACTGGATTTAATGGATCCAATTTCAGCTTAGAAGAAGTATGAAGCAAGTATCACTATGAATTCCCTTGACAATTAAGGTGGTATTTCCCAAGTGCTATCCATCAGGCTGGTATTTTGAGTGGTATCTCAGTGCTCCTTTCTCTTTGCTTTTGTTAATTATTCATTTGTGTGATGCTAAGTACAGTAAATACTTAAGATCTGTGATCCTCACACAGGTGTTTACTGCTGCTGTTACCTTTTTCTCCCCCTTTGTCCTGTCACAATTTTGGATGCTGCTAAAAATGTTCCCTGCTGTTTCAGCTGCAGTAGTTTAAAACACATGTATCAGCATCAACTGTGTCTTTTCTTGCCTTTTTATTTAGCCTCTTTATCTCACCAGCAATAGATCAGAGTAATGGTACAATAATCACTGTTGAAGCATTTATTTATTTGTTTGTTTTCTTTCTATTTCTATGCAGTCATATGCTCCTTTCATCTATTCCTATCAGAATTATGCATGTGGTTTGGATCAGACCCTGGAAAAAGAGAAATGCTTGTAAGTGGAGAAGACTATATATAGCAGACCTTTGTTATAGTATTTATAGTCTTGGTGCTCAGAATGTCTTGGTTTGCATTATAGGTTCTCGTCAAATAATCAAATTGCATCAATAATAACAAAAAGGATGGGTTCATGAAGAGATTCTTTTCAACTCTTCTCCTTTCAGCAGCTTCAGAAAAGAACGATGAATTTGGCAGCAGATTTGCAGTGCTAACAAATCCGAGCTTTGGCAGCCTAAATGGGCAACAGCGAATTCCAAACTGAAGATCCTTCACAGAGATGTCCTGATGGTCACTGCCTTTGGGTGCAGGGGGAGCGTTCACAGACCTGGGAGGATTTTGGCTGTGGCAGTAGGTCATGCCATCATTTCTCAGGTAAAAAGCTCTACCATACCTTAGGTCTTTATGGCCTACAACTTCTGTCTGGAGAGTTGCCGAGAGACAGTGAAGATCAAGGGATGAAGAAAAGTTCCTCCCCAAGAACAGAGAGGATTGCAGGATGTTAATTGGTGTCACAGGACTTTTTTTTTTATTATTTTTTTTTCCTAGTAAGTACATTCTCATTTTTATTTTCCACCTGAGAAGAGCAGCTCTCCTAGTCTTCACAAGTGTGGTGACACTGCGCCATTCCCTCAGCTCCGTGGGCATGGTCTTTGACTGGCTGCAGAGCTTTGCTGCCAGTTCGATCCGTTTGTCAGAGAAACTACCCATTCTCACACTTGTTTTATCTTTTTCTTACCAACAAGCACTATCAAAATCTCATCTGGAGCCTAGGGAATTATTGTGGCAGTTCCAGTCATCTTTTGTGCTCCTTTGACATCTGTCTTAGGAATAGCTGATGTATTGTGTTCGCTCTAGTCTAAATCTGAGAGGTCCTTAGCAAATGTTGCTTTCCGGTACCTCTTCATTTTCTTCTCCAGTGACTGAATAAATGTTTCTCTCAGACACTCAGCAAGTGAATCCTATCATAGTTCTGGCACTTTCTTTTCCCTCCTTATTTTAGGTCAGTGCCATTATGGTTTTTCTTCCAATTGCAGGTCCAACTCTTGTTTTTAGCAACAGGATGAACAGGAAGAATCACGGAGGAGAACAGCCTATATATAATCTTAAATTTAGAGATGACATTGAACTTGTAGTATTGACCTATAGGAGTTATCAGAAAATAATTGGGAATCCAGGCTGGGAGCCCAGAAAATTAAGATTGAGGGCAAGCAAGAGGAAATTTATGAAATTTGGAAGACAAGAGGAAGAAATAAAGATCGAACTCAGTATTCCATTCTGTGCTACTGCTCTGCAGAGTGAGAACTGAGGGTGAAAAATGGGACTGTGAGGGGCACTTATTAAAGAAAATCAGAGTATCAGATTCCTGCTCCAGGCAGACAGGGTGTGCTCAGCCAATGCCCCTTCCCAGAACAATCCCAGGAGATCTCACTCCCTCAGTGCCCCTCACACAGTCCTGTACCATAGCCCAGAGCACATATATGTGGTCTTACCCTATAAAACTTCTATTCTACCAAACTGCAGAACTGCCCTCACACTGATTAAAGCAATCTGGACTAAGAGGAATTTAATTCCAGACCAAAACAAATATTAAACTACCATAAATTCACATCATAGCAACCAAGATGGAGTTTTGCTTATTTTCATAAAGATCTCATGTGAAGTGGTATTTACTTCATTTCACCCACCTGAAAGGAAAATCAAAACAACTGATGCTCAGTTACTTCTTCACATTCCCATTGAGTGGCTGAAAATAACTCCTTTTGATTCTGCAGTAAAATATTCTCGTATTCATGCAACCTTCTTAGTTCTCACCTCTTTTTTTTTTTTTTTTTTTTTTTTTTTTTTTTTTTTTTTTTTTTTTTTTTTTTTTTTTTTTTTTTTTTTTTTTTACTAGTGGCAAAGATTTTTTTCCTCAGCATTCTTTTCTTTTGCATAATGGAAGCTCTCCCACTTAGCAAGTACCCTCAGTGTCCGTCCTTGACCTGCTGGCAAAGGGGGATGCTGAAAAGTTTTGTATTTCCTTCCCAGTGGAAGGAGATTGCACAGATTCACAATAGAACTTGCCTTCTGCCCTGCACGAGTCATCATCCCCTGTGCTGGCAACAGAGAAGCGAGGCATTATGTGGCACTACAGATACCACGCAACTTCAGGGAAAGAAATAATGGAATGACAGAGTAGTGCAGTGAAAACTGTGGTAAGTGCTGTGAAAACGCAGCAAGGAACAGCAAGTCTTTGGAGCCAAGGTCTAACTTCACAGGAACAATGAGCAGAATTTTTATTATTTGTCTGCAGAAAACAGTTACGACAGACCTTTCCTGGAAGTTAAAAAAAAAAAGGTGTTTTACAGGTGCAGCAGTCGAACAGTGATGCTTTCCTGTATTTTGTGTGTTGAATTGTGTTCAGAGCCTGTAAGCTGTAACCAGTCAGAAAAAAAAAAAAAAATTGTAATAATTCTTTACTGGGCTGAATCTGATCTGAAAATGAGCCTGGGTGGAACTGCTGCTCAGTGGACTAAGCTGGGGCTGCTGCAATGCCATTGGCACTTATGCAGGTGAGTAATGAGCCATGCAGGGAGCTCACTGAGCCAGCTGAGAACTAATATTTTTTTTTTATTTATATAGGTTGGGGTTTTTTTGTTTTGTTTTGTTTTGTTTTTTTGCAGACACCAGCTCCAACAATACTGCAGTTTCCTACTGAGGTGGTTCAGCTCCTTGATCTGATGGAAAACTAAGCCACCAAAAAGAAAAGCTTTCCAACAGATATGGGACTGTGAATAATCTCACCCTGAGACCACACACTCACCGGATCTAAGATGAAAAAGGGCTGAGTGTGTGCCTCTGTAGCCTGCAATTATATTTTCTTTTTGTAATATCAAACTGTATGTCCAGTAATCTGTTCCCAGGACTTCTCATTCTCTAGTAGAAAAAATCATAGAAACTCAGGTGTTGTTCAGTCATAGAAACCCAACAAAGTGGAAAAAAATTTGACAGCGATCACTTGATATGTTTATAATTACTGATAAGCCTTGCCAAAGTAACATCCCACTCCAGCTACAAAACAGACACCATTTTTATTTAAAACTATTGTAGTAATTTTAATGATAAACAAAGTAAAGCCATGAAAGTTGGATAATTTTATGTAACAAATACTAGGAGTCCCAGTTCTTTCTCAGTAAATTCCTTTTCATAGTTTGGTTGAAATTTTTGAAGGGGAGGGAAGGCCTCCCACTGTTTTTGATAAGGTGGTGGTCACTGCACTTTTTATACTTTTGGATGCAGCTACAATACACCAGCCTGAAGTGCACCTGTGTGCTGAGCATTTGTTGAGTGACTTGAAAGGTTTTGGAACTGATCTTTTTATTCTTAATCCAGCCAAACTAATTCTGAGTAGTTGAATTCTGTAGCAACCATTCCCAAAAAGCTGAGCATCCCTCCTTCCTAATCATGGATCTGGGCCAGCCCAGCATTTTCTCTTTGGCTTTCAGTTCTGTGCCAAGCATTACAGACCACAGTTGATGAGATCTCCCACATCTGCCTGTCACCCAGACAATTCCCAGTTCTTACTCACTTGTTTCTTTCCTTCCTTATTGTCATGGTAAACCTGTGCTGTGACTAAACTGGTGGCTCTGAATGGCTCATCAGATATTTGTGTCCCTCCTCCACCAGCAGCATTACACACCAGCACACAAATCCATCTAGGAATTGTAAATCTCTCACAGGTACCACTGCTGTTCGTTTGTGTGCAGTAGGAGGCAAGGACTCTTAGAAATAACCCCTAATCTGTATCAGAGTTACTTTTTTCCCCCCTAATTTTTTAAAATTACGTCCATCTTGATTCTTAATGCGTCCAGCTTTTGGGTCAGAGTCTGCAAGTTCATAGGAGTGTTTCATTTTATTAGAGTGGAATGGTTAGAGCAGCATGGGGGGCAAATGGCTGTTTGAGTCATGGTCCAGTGCCTAATTACACCTGTGTGCTTCCTTAATGGAATTCAAAGAAATGAGTTTGTTGTGTGAAAGCAGTGATATTGTATTTACTTCTGAAGTCATTTTAAGATGTCAGCATGTAGCCTTGAGGATGTGAAAGAAAGGCAGAGCTTGTCAGCCTCCCTGGCTGCTCTGAATTACCCTGAACCTATTGCAAATGAAAAGTTCAGGGAGCACAGATGGAATAGATTGAAGCTTTGAGTGAATTGAAAGGGCAAGTTTACCGGCTAATCATGATCTCTACGGGCAGAGGGATAGCTAATAGATTGGAATAGTCAGACATTGTGAAGTCCTCAAAAGAACTGCTTAAGGCTTTTAGCTTGCCAGTTCTGGCTTGTGGTAGCTGCCTTCTTTTTAATTAAAATGTCTTTTGTTTCCACATAACTGAAATAAAACATGGAAGCATGTAGCATTTAGTGTATATGAGAGGCATGAATGTTCTTATCTTGGTTGATTATTTTCTTGGTTTTAAGATAACAAAATTGCATGAATACATCTGTCTAGAGATTGTATTTCTTCAGTCTGTAGAGAGAGATAGATTTTTAGAAGCATTTGGTTTTCAGCTGAAGCACCACAATGCTCCAAGCTCAGAGATAGAATCTTGGCTGGAATTTAAGGATGCCGATGTGGTATTAAGAATTATTAATATTACAGCAGAAATTGATAAAATGGATGAGTTCAGAGTTCCTGCTCCACTGTGTATATTGAATTCTGCTGGTAGAATTCCTTTGTCTTGAAATGTGAAGTCTGTGAGATCAGTCCAAATATCTTAAAGTTCACAATGGCCACTACATAAAACTTAACATTGCTTTAAAACTATCCTGAACCAGTTTTACAGTTACCACATTTTTATATGTTAGAACCAAGTCTGGGTTTTGTTGAAAGACTTGAATCAATGACAGAACTCTTCTATACAGGCAGGTCGTTTCACTTCTCCAATTCCTCACCCAAACCTTTCCTCTAATCATAACAACCTCCTGTAATCTTAAAGTGCCTGATGACACTCTGAAGGTTTTGGCAGCTTTTCTGATGTCTTCCAGTGGTTTTCTAAAGACAGGTGCTATTTTCATGGGGTTTTTTATACAGAGCGCAGTATGTGAGATAAAATTCTAGCTCTTCAAATTCATTCTCTGACTCCTGTATAACCAAGACTTCTTCTTCCCATTGTTCTTGGAAACTGATTTGGAGTGGGTAAAAATAAAGCCAAATGTGTGCATTGTCCGTGATATGGCAAAAGTTACTTCCACTAATATTCTTTTTGCCTGTATTTAATGATTCTTGTGGAGCACTACAGGTTCCTTCATACCCTTAGCTTGGCACCACGCTTGAGATTTCTAAACTTTAAAAAAAAAAACAAAAAACCAAACACCCCCCCCCCACCAGAATAAATTTATATTCCTTTAATGTCCTTAAAGCAAAAGAAATACCAGGTGTTACACTTAACCTGAAATGGAAGAAATACCTCCTAATAGTGGTATGGATGAGATTACATAGAAAAAAATCCTAGGAAATATGGTGGTAGTCCTGTCTGCAGCAGGAGTTTAGATTGGATTAGAGGATTAGAAATTTCTGGGGGAGTGGGGGGGAAGCAGCAGCTCTGCCAAACCAGCCCATCCTTTTCCTCCAGCAACTGAACGTCAGCACGTCCTGATGTCCTTTCCAAAGAGATTCACATCGATTGGATTGCTCTTAAGATTTCCATTGATCCCAGAATTGAACTGCATTCTCCTTTCCCCAGGATTGCACAAAGGAGTGCTATCTTGCAAGACAGTTTTTTTATCATCCCCAAATAAAGCTTTCATTCCTCCTCTATACACCGAACAGCCCGGATCTGCTTCCTAAAATTAAGTTCTTACATCGCTGAAGAGCTGGGGGATATCACAATATCCACTTTCCACAGGTTGTGGCCCCAGATGATGTTATGCAGAGCATTTCCAAGCAGAACAGACTTCCATTCTTTAGGGAAAAAAAAAAAATTATCTTTTTTCAATGATTAAGAAGTTTACAGGCTGCTGGTTTTTCCATGTGTTCTTACAAGGTGCAGCCAGGTGAGCTGATTATATGTGATTCCAGAGACGTTGGCTACTGAGACACTAGTTAAAACATCAGAGTAATTCAATATTTATTTCCCTTGTGACTTCCCTTGGAATATCTAGTGGGTATCTTCTTCAGAGGAAATTCTCCTTGGGAGGCTGCTTGTCTACGTAACTCCACAGTTACCATGACAAAGACCTCTGGTTTATTTATTTATCTGCGAAGGGGAAGGGAGGAGCAGAAAAAAAAAAAAAAAGTGGGAAATAGATGGATTTAGCTAGTGGTTTTAGATTATAACAACAACTTCCTAGCCTCCTCAAAGTGTATTAATGTGTCTGGATGTGGGTTTGTTGGATTCCTGGTTTGTTTTCCTGCCCTGGATACATGCAGGTATGTGGCATTGTTGTCCAGAGTTAAGCTCTTAAAGCCAGTAACCAAATTTATGTCTTTACTGTTGTTACAGAAAGAAGAGCTTATAAGGCCCTCGAGTCTCTCCATTTATTATGTCAAACATGTAATTATACCTTTATTCATTGTTTTAGCTTTGTACTGAGTATTACACATTTAAAAAGGAGCGTAGTCCTTGTTGTGGTCACCTTGAAAAAGGCAGAGCGTGTTCCTCTTGATTATCACCTTGGTCATTAAAAGCACACACTTTCCAGTTTGAATTTTTCTGGTTTTCAGTTAGACAGGTCCTGTTTTGCCTTGATAAGGGTCCTTCTGTGTTAGGTTAAGGATATCTTTAGTGCACAGTACTGGTGCCCTTTTAATGCATCAAAATCAGCTCCTGTCCGAGCCCTTCTGTGGCACCGACAAATAGGACTTTATCTGTCTTTTTTTTTATGTGACATATGATAGAGATCTTGGCATAAAAGAGAATATTTAAAGAAATCAAAAATTAAGTGTCTTAATAAAGCGTAGGTGAGACACTGGAATACTATCAGATTTTTGTTATTATTAATTCAAGGAAGGGGGAAAAGAGTGTAAAATTAACACAACCTTGGCTGAAGTTTATGGCTTTGAAGAAAATGGTGCCTCAGAGGAGTAGTAGGGCTCAGACTTGATTAAACTGGGATTTCAGAAATTCTCTGCACTGCACAAAATAAAAAGGCATTCAATCTAATTAGATATATTGTGGAGGGATAGGAGGAAGAGAGGTATTTCTGACCCTTTGGCTTTTTATATAACCTTTAATCCATGGGATGTGTTTGCAGCTATTTTGGTAGATGTATTATTCTTCTCAAGGGAATTTGGCCTTGAATTCTAACCTTTTGATAACTTTGCTTAGGAAAATTTGAGGAGAAAACCATCTAATGGTCCTGTTAAAATACACAGACTTTCTGGAGGCCTGTTCTGTATTTTTTTCTGGATCAAAGTTCATATTTTGGCTGGATACTGTGCTTCTATTTCATTTCTGTCTGTTGGGTTAAACAGCTTTCCTGCAGTTTTGCTCTCTGGAAATACTGTTCAAGTGTGTGGCTTAGGACTGCCCCACGAACACTGCAGAACAGCTTCCAGTGCTGGTGTTCTTTGGCATTTTGGTATAAATCTCTCTTCATGTAATCCCTGAGAGGCTGAGAAGCCAAATATGTGGTTTTTCACTGTCAAATCTCTATTTGTATGGACAGCTTGGCAACCAGTAAATATATCAGCTAAGGTGCTGTGCTTAGTTAAAGCTCCAGGGAAAGCATTATTTATCTGGATATTATGTGTTTCCTTTTTCACAGGCTTTTATTCTTAATATTCTCAAATGAAGAGAGTTTCAGAATTTGCCTTCTCTTAGGAAATGCACTGTTCTTTTTGCTGCTGAAGAGCCTGACTGAACTCCAGTCAGTATGGAATGCAGGTTTTATTTCCAAAATCGTGAAGGTTTACTTCAAGCAATAGAAGTCATGGTTTGGACTGCTCCCTGTTTTCCTTGTGACTGGTTTGTATGTACTAAGGAAGGATAAGAATTAAAACAACTAAATAAGTCACTATACCATTTAAAAGCTCTGTGATTCATATGGAAACATGATTTGAGTGTTTTCCAGAATGTAAAACTCCCAGTTCTGTTTGTTCCCATTACTATACTTGATTCTGTCATGTCTAAGAACTTAGTTTCACCTCTGTATCCAATAACACAAACTGCAGCAAAACATTTTTAAATAAATATATTTTATTAGTAAAAGAAGCAGCTGTATCTCTGTGCTAATAACAGCCCACACAATGCCTTCAAAACTCAGTCACAGCAGTGGTTTAAGCTGAGGAATTGGCTGCAGCAATTTGGGTAATGGAGAAAACAACTGTTACTGAGTAGTGGTGAATGACTGAATTTTATTGGTTCATAAAAAAACTTGGAGGTTAATATCTCTGTTTTGTGAAACAGATGTTTAATTCTGAGCCTGGGCAATTGACTCTTTTATGTCTTGAGAGGGAAAAAAAGTGTTTTGGATTACTGTAGAGTCTGTTATTGTATGTGAGATGTATTAAATTAGCCTTTCCCAAAGCTTTTGGTGTTTGACTCTCTGAACTGTACATTTTATTTGACTTTCTCACTTGCAGGTGGCTTAACTAATAGGACAAAATATTCCAACTTTTCTGTGAAGTCACAGACCACTTACATATGGTAAAAGACAAATTCTCTAGAATTTATGCCTCGCATCGTGACGTGAACGAGAGGATAAAAGAGAAGAGCCTTTAAAAAATTAATTCTGCATATGCTTTTGATTTGCCTAAATCCAAAAAATTGAATGGTGTCCAGGTTTAATGTTCCAATCTGTGCCACAGTCTGCTCTCACCCCCCCAGTGCACCAGGGTATTCTGTGAGTGTTTAATGAACCAGACACTTCCAAAGTTTTATTGACAGTACACTTCATTTCAGCCCTTGTCATCGTCCTCTGCTGGGTAAAACATGATGAACTTTTATGAAAATGGGCTGCTCTGCGTGTGCAGGTAGCACTTGTGGAGCTTAATTCTAATCTGGTTTTGAAGAGCCCTGACTAAATTCAGCTTCTTGTTACCTTGATGTAACAGTGGAGCAGTTTCTGGGGGATTACTATGGATTTACTTTGCTTTAACAGGAAACAGAATTTATCCCTTTTGATTCTAACAGGAGGAGAAACTTTCTAATTCGAGTCATTTCTACTTTCACAGCACATATATTTGATACATGTGCTTTCCCTGATTTTATTCCCTAATATTGCAAGACTTTGTAGGTTCTTTTCTTTAAAAACTGGTATCTGTTTTGCATCTGACTTTAAAAATTACCGTAGGAAAACTTTGCATTTGAGTTCCTTGTTTTAAGTTTTCACCTTTTTGGTGAAAAAAGGACTTGAAATTCCTATTTGGGGGAAAATAACTTTGGTGAGGTGATGTATTTATGAATCATTAAAAAACCCCAAGTATTTAAAAAACAGTTTTTCAGGAAGTGTGCCAACACATGAATTAGCTGCCTGTACCAGGTAACAAGCAGTTTAAAATGCAGATGGCTCACGACAAGGCAGTTCATTTTCTGCTGTTTGCTCACCTGCCCTGCAAGCTGGAACAGTGTTCAAAGCAGGATTTTCTTTTCTATGATTTCCTTAACTCTTAAGGAAAGTTGAAATCAATACAGATGGATTTATTAATGGTTCCTTTAATTAGTTTGTTAATTGCTCTATTTACAAGGCTGGCTGTGTAGCTCTTATTACCTGCTGATTAGAGTATAATACTTATTGATCTCTGTACGCTGTACTACGAAAAAATTCACTCAGATTTACTACTAACAAAAGAGGCTTTGGGAGATGATAACTCATTCAGATTTTTGGAAGGCATTTGTCTCTATCTTATGAGTTATTAGTACTAATGGGAGTCAAATGTACAGGGGGAGGCAAAATGAGCTATTAACCTACATAGCAAGTCATAAAGTATTGTAGATCTTTCCTGTCTGTGCTAGGATGGGATCCTCCTGTGTGACAAGCAGGATGAAGATTAAGTGTCGTGTGCCTTTCAGGGACTGAGAGGTGGCCGAGAGAGAGACCAGACACAGCAGGGCCTCCAGTGATAAACAAACAGGGAAATAGTAAATTCCATGATCCCTTTCATTGGCCTCGTGTTTTGAATTACTTGGAAAGGGATTTTACAGTAAAGTCCTCTTTTTTTTCATATAGACTGACACCAGCAGCTGAAAATTTACTTACTCTTGGTGCAACTGTTTTGAAATCAGTTCCAGCAGAAGAAAGTTTCAGTGTTTCCTTCTTTTTTTTTTTTTTTTTTTTTTTTTTTTTTTTTTTTTTTTTCCCATGGAGTAAAGTTGGCTTTACAAGTTGCTGGGATTTCTCCCTAACTTTTATGAATTCTGTCTGTTATACCACACAGACACAGCCTGGAGACCATTACTAAGTCCCATCTGTCTGTGGTTGTCTCACTGTCCTTTTGACAACACACTTCAAATCAGTATGGGACTGTCTTTTCTGGGAACAACCTGATGGGAGCTGAGCACAGGGCAGAGCCTTCTGTAGCAGAAATCTGTGGGGTAACTTAAATAATCCAAGAAGTGGTATTGGAAAGCCATGATGGGAATCTGGAGTTTGAAATTAATTTTGTGAAGAGAAAAATACTCTTAAGCCAAATCAGGCATCCCGCTTTAGGAGGAGTGCTGTCTTTGATTCATTTTGGTTTATATTCACTTTTTCACCTTGGGTTTGTGTGCATAGTAAGTCACTGGGGTTTGTTAACACCATATTCTTAATAATTTGGGATTTGAAATGCATCATGCAGCCAGCTCTTGTGTTTTTTTTTTTAGTGTGTGATACTCCAGAGAGACCAGTTTGACTGTCTACTCTGAACCTTCTCACAAATTTCTCTCATATTTCCCTAAAATGCTCCCTTTAACTTTCTTGTATGATGAACCTTCATTAGTTGCATTTGCTCCACAAGCACAAGATAAATGTAAATTCCTAGTAGGGCCCTTCTGTACTTGTAGCAAGTGAGTGTTGCTGTATTATTGATCACTTAGTCCGAGAACAGTGAGAAATTGAGCTCCTGACTTTGATTAATACACAACACATCTTTTCTGTTCTCTAGATTAGCATAATCATTACAGTCTGGGAGTGTGTTTTCACCCAGAATATCCTTCTGCAGCGGTCAAGGAATTAATTACACAAAGTAAAGAGACAATTCTTTCCTAAGAATTTTGTAAGTTTGGCTGTTGAAGGGATTCTTTCCTGCTGAGTTTTCACTACTGGGCCAAGTGATCTGATCTGTGAAAAATGGTAGATGATGATCTTTCTCATTCAGATCTGAGTTTCCACTGATTGAGGTGCAGGAGGCACGAGCAGTGCACAGGGAAACAACCAAACTCTGTCCTGGGTTCTGAAAGTCTGTGGCTGTGCAGATTTGCTTCTGTTTCCATAGAAGGTTTGCCATGGACTTGGGTGGGAGGAGGACTCAGATTTGCGAGTGAAGATGTGCATTAATACCAACAGGTGAGATCAAAAGGATGGTTATATTCTGCGTTGAAAGGATTGCTGTGGTAGATTAATCAGTCTCGGGGCATTTGAGAAGTTCTGAGGATTTAGCTGTGAACCCAACTTTCATTTATTACAAAAACTTCACATTTCTGTGGTTGTGGAGGGATCCCTGAACACATTCGAGTCTTTAAGGTTTATGGCTAAAGACAAATAAAAAGAAGCCCATAACATTTCTGTGCAAGTTATTGCAATCACTTCTTTCTGAGACACCAGAGGAACAGGCTGAGACTACAGTTGTGAGATGTATTAACTCTTAAGCCTGTAAGTGCAGCCTGAAAGAGCTGCATTTGCTTTGCTTCTGTTTTGTCATTGTTTTTTCTCCCTCTGATGCTTTGAGTGGAAGGAGAAATTCAAGCAGGGCAATGAAAATCTATGGTGTCAGTTTAACTCCTCGTTATTTATTTTTCTGCAAAGTTTGTTGGAACAATATTTATTAAAATGCCTTCAGCATCCTTAAATAAGGCGTGTTCTAAGAATGCTAAGTCAGATTATGCTGTTTACTTATTGACTTTATTTCTGGTCTGTGTAGACAAGAAAACATGTGAAAGGCAGCTGCAAAGTTGAAATTATAGACAGTACAGATATATTTACTCCAAGTTTGTATTTCTTTCTCAGGCTCAACTAATGGAGCTTCCCAGTATTTTTAGAATGCTCTGCTGCTGGTAAAGTCAACAAAATCTCTGCAGATATGCTGAGGACTTTACCCTAATGTTTTACCTTCTGCTGCTTCCCTGGACAGGATCTTTATCTGCCTTTAGATCATTCTTCTGTGTCTGATGCAGAGAAGAGTAAAGCTGCACGACTCCCAAGTAAGCTATGGGAGAACAGAGACCTGGATATCACATCTTTTGCATATCTCCCTCTCTCCCTCCACGAGTTCCCAGTGAGATGCCAGTCTGTCTGCAAAAAACAAGCAATGTAACACCCAAATCCCACTGTCAACATGCATTTTACATGCAGCCTTACAAGTGCAGCGTTTCACTCACTGGAGCTCTCACTTCAGGCTCATTTCTTAATTCCACCAGCATTTCTGAGCCTTTCTAACAATGCAAAATCATTTTATGACAAGATGGGGACACATTTTTTATCCTCTTGGTGCCTATTTCTTCCGAGGTTTCGAGAAAAGAGAGTTTATAAAACCTCAGGTTTTTTTCCAACTCCAGCTCCAGTTTTCGCTCTGAGAAAAGGGTTGCTGAGCCAGAGCTGATGGATGACTGACTGCAGATGAGCTGCACAGCATTTTTGCCATGAACATATTTTGCCTTGGAGTACCTTTGTCTTAAAAGACATCCTTCTCCACGGCAAGGCACGGCTGGAGAAGTGATATCTAAGACAGAAAAGCTGTTCCAGTGCCTGCCATGTTTTTCTTTATTTAATCTAAAATATTGAGGCAACTTACCCAGTCTTCTTCAATGTGTGTTATTATCATACAGAGGTATTGTGGAGTAAACCTCACCACAGATCTGCATTTCCTTTGAAAGATTATAAGGCTCAGTCAGAAAATGCAGTGTTGAAGAGGTATGTAGAAGCTCCACGCAAAAAGTAATTTTTCTGTTTGTTTTCTTTGATGGATAACTCTGTCTCATGCAATACTGTCTTTTTTTCATTTTTTTTTTCTTTTTTTTCTTGTATGCTGGAACAGATTGAAATTATCCTCTGCTCTTAACAGCAGTACCATTACCTTTTGAGGAGAAAATAGGAGAGAAGTGAATTCATAAGATTAACTTTGATATAAAATATTTCCCGTAGTCACCAAGACTGAGCACTTCAATATCCACCTGGATGATGTTAGAGGTTATGAAGGGGAAAGTAGAAACACAGAAATTTGCTTGTATGAATGAAGATGTGACATTATGCCTGGGGAAAAAAAGAGAAGGAGAAAGGTATTGTTTTAATTTGTCTCTGTTTCTCACTATCCAAATCTATTTTAATTGCCAAAAATTAAATTATTTTTCCCCACCTCAAGTCTTTCTTGCTGGAGACGGTAATGAGTGAATGACCTTCCTGTCTTTATCTTAATCCACGAGCTTTTTCATCTTATTTTTTCCCCCATCTTGTTGAGGAGAGGAACTGAGAGAGTGGCTGGGTTGGCGTTTGGCAGCTGGTCACAGTCAACCCACCACAGTGCTGTACACTTATTTCTGTATCCTGTGGGGGATAAGCATCATTCCTAAAGCTGGGAGTAGTCAGGGATTTCCCCTTGACCAAACCACTTGCTCACATTAAGATCTTGGGCCAATTTGCTGACATGTTGGCCCTCGAGCCAACCCAGTGGGATTCTGGTAAAATAGCAGGATCTCTCTAAAACGGAATGTTGTATCAGAGCATGTGCTCTGCTGGGTAAATATTAACTGTTATTAGCTCTATACATAATACTGTTAATTCATACTGTGCTTTGCAAACATAGATAAGGCATTTTCTCTAACAGCAGGAAGCTGAAATGAAACATGCACAGTTACAAATGACTGTGAAAGGGTACAGGAATATTAGCAAAAAAGAAATAGGAGATTTTGAGAAGGAGTTAGAAGATGAGTGGGAGTTCTGGCTAACAGTCTGTCAGTCCAGATTTGCGTGTGAGAGCTGTGAACAGCAGCATGGGCTCTCTGAATTCTCAGGGTGTGCAGAAAGTTATGGGAGAAGTTTTTGGAGGAAAGGACAGGGTTGCAGAAGAGCTGTGGTGCTTTTGAGTATTAAAGGCAAGCTGGCTAATTTGTTCTCCTTTAACTGATTGCTTAGTGTTTCATTTCAGCCTGTGCCAATCGGTGGCTGGGGGGGGGTGGGAAGAACACTGCAGGTATTTGGTTTTTTTGGTGTTGCTGCCTGTGTGATGCACATGCAACTTCAGAGTCATTCTGCAGCATGTTTTTGCTCATACATGTTGGGAGACACACCTTGGGTTTCCAGAATTTTCCCATTCAGTTTATCAGTAAACCCTGGTGCAACTTCAGTTCTCCAAGTGCTATAAACAACTGCAAAAATATCATCCCTTGTTGAGGGGGGGGAGAGTAAAAACTTCTTTTCATTTACATGCATATTTTTCATTCTTTTCTTGGTATGTCTTTCTACTCTGGATTTCTGGAGCACACTCTCTATGCATAGTGATTGCTGTCGTGTCTGCACTGAGGCTGAAATTACTGATTTCTTTTACAGCTTCTCTACGGTAGGTCCTGCAGACAGATGAAGCTCATTTGGTTGTGTCTTGCTGTGGAGTCTCTCAGAAACCTGAAACATAAAGACATGAATGTGATTACGGTGTAAAATATCCAACCATGAGTGGGAAATGAGGAATCTGGGATGGAACTGCTGAAGATTTTTAAAATGTGAGCTATGGCCAGGAAGTGACAGCTAATACAGAACCCCTTTTTCAGACACCTCTATGGAAAACTTCTCCATCATCTAGGCTTAGCTCCAGGGCAAAGGGACTGGTGAGATTTGACCCTTATACTGGATAGATATCCTCTCTAAACCCCAGGAATTGCCACACTCTGTACCTGTTCTATAAGACAGTTGCCTGCTTTGCCTCCAGATCTTAAAACTGGTTCTAATACTTGGGCTTTTTTCAGAGCTAGCCACTACTACCACAGGCTTACAAATCCTTAATATTAAGTCCTGTAATTCTGCAGAGTAATGCTGTTGTACCAGATAATTTTTAATTTCTTTACTCCATCTGCTTCCTTAAGGCACAGAGTTTTCTTGATAATAATTCTGGTCAGGTGAAGTATGGAAGAAATGCTCTATGTGATCCTTAATATTCAGTTCTCCAGAGATTTTGCTGGCAAACTGACTTTACAAAGGCTTAGAACTGCAATGTTTTCCATACTTGAGGCAGTAATTTTCCTCCTACTGTGTATTAACAACCCCATAGTAGTGTTTTTATTCTGTGCTAGGGGATAAAATGACTTGGATATTTTAATAACATCTGGCAAATCATTTTCATTTTCCCCTCTTATATGATTAATAATAGTCTAGATAGATATGTAGATATACTATCTCTTTACTATGTGGGTTCATGCATATATAATGTAATATGGAGATAGGATGGGTATAGAAAATAATAAGCAACAGTATAATAATGGGTTTTAGTCAAAAACTCTAATCTGAGCACTTAGAAAACTTTAAATGAAAGATCCCGGGATTGGAATGGGAAATGAGTTTTGAATTTTACAACTCTAGTTAATCACACCACCGTGCCAACCAGACCACAGCACTGAGTGCCACATCCAGTCTTTTCTTAAACAGCTCCAGGGATTGTGACTCCACCACCTGCCTGGGCAGCCCCTTCCAATGCCTGACAACCCTTTCACTGAAGAAATTCCTGCTGATGTCCCACCCGAATAAGTCTTCCGAGACTTAGGGTGTGGGCTTATAATGTGTCACTGAACACTTGCTTGACCAAGGGGAACTGATTTTTTGGCTCAGTCAGCTCACTAGTGGAAATTTTATTTTCTTAAATATCCATCAGCAGAGCTGTAAAAGTTGTAGTTATTCAAGTTTGTGTAGTGCTCAGTACTTCTACACAAAATGCAGCTTCTTTTATGATGGTACTGATTCATCCTGAAAAACTAGTGCCATAGATTTTCCTTATAGCCCCATTTCAGCATGAAATGATTTTCAGTGGTAATAATGGAATTATTACAGATTTGTATGTCTGGATTTGGACCTTTTGATTCATTCTTGCTCCCACCTTTGCTCCCGTTCTTCCTAATGGCAACAGAACCTGTTCCACTTAATAGGATTTTTCTTCCTGCATGATTGCATGACTTAAACTCATTTGTATAATAGTGGCTGGTGGTTTGACACTAGAATGGAGACAGTTTAGCATGGAGTTTCCCTCTGTTTCCCACTTTTCCCTCAGTGCTTGCACTTCCTTTTCATCTCTTTCTTTGTGGTAGCTTTTTCTCGTGGTTCTTTGTCACACTGCACCTTTGTGATTAAAAATGGGGATCTCTGCTTCCATTTGGGCAACAAGACCAGCTCACAAAATGCTCCTCACTGGCGTTTGAGGGATTGTTTTCCGTGAGTGCAGCGTTACGAATGTTCCTCGGGTCTCTCCGAATCACAGGTCTGCCCAATCCAAGATTTCAAATACAACTTGGTAAACAGAAACGCTTTATTTTTATTCTTAACTCTGTTCCAAAGGCCGGCCTGAGGAGTTCAAGCAGCGTCCTTCACAGTGTGCTTTTTTTCCCCGGTATTTATTTAGTGCAAAGCCGAGGACCGCACGGAGAAATCCCAGTGCAATATCAACTCGCAAACAATTTTCTAAAGCATCTTTAATGTACAGTGTTACTGTACCCAGAGGTGCAGGAGAGCAGTATTAATGCAGGCATGATAGTTCTGAGTGTTCATATGAGTCCTCCAGGAATAATAAACAGCTTGAAATAACAACCAACAAATTCTCCAGATGCTTTTTATCCGTGTGCCGGCAACTGTGTTGATTCCAGATCAATGCAGGGGATTAAGACATTTATATGATTGAGCTAAAAAGCTGCCAGGTTGTACAAGCATCAGGCTTGTAAAAAATAGGAGAGCTGAGTAAAGCCAGTGGTATTCTATTCACAAACTGCAGGAATGGAATTTCTTGATAACAGAAGAGTTAGTGTCACTGGGAAGCTTTTTGGTTTTAATTTCTCAGGTGTGCTCAGAAAGGTGAGGTATATGTAAAGTCACTTGATGACCCGGTCCCAATATCTGAATATTTAGCTGGCATAAAATGAGACTCAAGGCACAAGCCATTGCTTAGCCAAAAGAAACACAAAGCCCTTCTTTCAGATGCAATCCCAGCAGAGCCCAGAGCGTTCCTGTCATAACAACTGCTGGGTTTGCCTCTCGTACTCCTGGATTGCCACAGCCATGGGATTCTTACTGATGCCACAGCTGGACACCAGGGAGCGTCTCTGAAAAGTAGTGAACATGCAGAGTATCTCTGTGAAAGTCAGTGTTAATACATTTACCTTGCGTCCCAGCCCCGAATCTAGACAAATAAGCTGATCTGAAGATCAGGAAGGCCTTTGGAGCCCTTTATAATTGGCTGTGAGGAGGTTTGGATCTGACTGTGTTTTTTGATTGCATGTGTCAAACCCGCACATGGTTGGATAAAATTGAGTTTCATCCAGCTTTTCTTTGAAATCATTTGATAATCTGAAATTCCCCTGGCAGTGCAAGCCCAGATAAGATACTGATGCAAACTCCTATGAAGTGGAATTATTGTTTTCTGTTCAGCTCTTGTAGCCACACACTTTTAATGCAAGAAATATTATACAGCAAGCTCAAAGCAACAATACTTTTAAGAACCCTCTAATGCAGACTTGTACCAACAAGAAAACCATGGCATTAACCATCTCCCTTAATGGCATGTTTTTCCATCCCCCTGAACTGGGGGTTTTAGGTGGCAATCCAGCCATATGTGTTCTTGAGTTAAAAAAAAAAAAAGAATGTAATAAAATCTAATGCAGGAATTACCCAAGTAGGAAAAATAGTTTAAAATCTAAGCAAGTATCTACCAGGCTAAAGTTTTAGTATTAATATGGGTTTATCCCACCTAGGGATGTACCAGGACAGTGGCTTGGAGAAAAGAGTAAGAACTAGAGCACCAGTCCAAGCAGAGTGTGCTGGTCCTATTGCTGTGGTTGCCCAGTATTCCTTATCCTTGGGTGTTATCCTTGTCATTTCCTGAAGTCTTGAAATGTTTTCAGATACAAACTGTTTTCCTGGAAATGTGTCTGTAGCTATGGGTGATTAAAAGCTGAAAATCTTGGCTTTGATAGGTTTTTTGGAAAATGGCTACAGGTACCTCTTGGGCAAAACGTCGTGAAAAATGGGAGGTTTTTGTTTCTTTCTGGTTTTATTCGCTGTTGCATAAACCTTCCACTGTTTATTCTTAAGTCATTAAATGTATTTTGGAATATTCTGGATACTCACACAAGTTCTCTCAGGGGTTTGAATTTCATGTGTTTTGCTTCAAGGAACACTTGTGTGAAAGCATGTTTGTTAGATAGTTTTCATCTTCTATTCCACTTTTTAAAAAGTTTGTCAGCAAGCTGGGAGATCTAAAAGTATTTCTTTGTTTTTATTGACCTAATTTCATTTTTAATTGCTTTTTTCAGTTGAAATCCGAATGAGATAATATTCATCAAGTAGAGAGAGAAAACACACAAAAGAATAGAGACTTTATTTTTCTCCCTTCTATGCCTGAATCCTGATCAGTATAAAATATTTTTTAGAGTGGATATCAGCTTTTTTTCAGAACTCCCAGGCTTTCTGTCATGTTAGAGTAAACCACTTCTTCACAGGAATGCATAATACAGTTTTAGCCAGATACTGCACAAAGAAAAGCTCTCTAAATATCGTCACCTTTACCTCCTGGGGCTTCTTTCTGCAGCCTCATTTCCGTGACAAATTTACTCCCATGAGTAATCCCACTGGCTTAAATTGAATGCTGTCAGGAATAACAACTGTGTGAGTAAACTAGTGATTATTTTTATCCCTTCTTGTGAAAACTGTGTTAGAACTCTGCCCTCTTAAATATCTTCCCAGAGTTTCTTGCATCACTCAAGTTACGCAGCACTACATAAAATTCATTACAACTCAATTATAAGGCTCATTAGGTAGGTGCTGGCATTTTGGCTATCTTACCAGGTTGTGGAACATATTCATTTATTATCCGTGGTATTGTTAAAATCAGAATGGTACAGTGAAACCAAACGTAAGATAAAAGATGGTTCAGAGCATAAAAGCGTGGATCTTTGCCAGGAAAACGTTTTATGTAACCCGCTTTGAAATCTCCCTGTGCTGTGTTCATGGCTGAAGCACAATGGGAGAACTGTCCTTTGGAGGTGGTAATGAAGTCAGAGCACCTTTGACAGATTGCCACTGCATGCTGGCTTACGGTGGGTTTTATCCTTTTTATCTCTCGAATTTTTCCAGCAGGTAAAAAGTATATTTATCTACCTGTACATCTTTAAATATGATCCAGCTCTTGCTTTCTCTGTTAATTAGCCTTGGTTTCCACAGCAGAGTGCTAGCAGCAGCAGAATCTGTGACAGGAACTCACACTTCCTAAGCATTCCACACAGCCAGCAGAGTAATTTGTCCTGTTTCAAGCAGCCAGAGAGAGTATCCCCAACCAGGATGGCATTTGCCAGCATTCAGGAGCTTCTTTACTTAGTGGATCATTAAATCAAGTGGCCCCCGGTTCACGTTCAACTCTGAATCTCCTGCTGTAACAGTGATTCCAAGGGTGAGGTTTGGAAGTCAGGGTAGCCTTTGGGTTTAAGTATTCCTCTCTAAAACTGGGCACTTCTCTTGTTTCAGTGACCATATGTGCTTGTAAATGCCATTATGTGCAGATTAGTGCAGCTGATATGCACCATGTCGTACCCTGAGGTGCCTGTTTTATTGTGGTGTGGTGGAGTCATGGAATGGTCTGGGTTGGAAGGGACCTTAAAGACCAATCCAGTTCCAACCCCAGGCCATGCACAGGGATACCTTCCACCAGTCCAGGTTGCTCAGAGCCCCATCCAACCTGGCCTTGGTATCCCTTTGTTATTACCCTAAACAGAGACAGATAAAAACTCAGTTAAAGCTTTTTAGCTTATCCTGTTGTTTCTTGGGACAGTTCCCTCAGGAACCTCCATGTCCCTTTAATCGAGTGAAATTCAGCCATCTTTTATCTTGCTGTTATTTACTGAGTCTCAGCATCATGAAGTTGCACATCATTTAGGTTGTGCTTCCTTTACACAGAGATTGTGCCTCAATTTGCTGTTATTTGTACCTTGATGAGTCTTCCTATCCCAAAATAACAGTTGGAAAGTAACAGCTTTGAGCTGTTTAGAAACAGGCACATCCCCAGTGATGAGGGAAGGCCTCCTGAGAAATGCATCACAGAGAGCCCTGACTCATGCTCCTATTCCAAAAGGTGGAACCCGTTGCTGAGCTTGTCATGGGGAGCTTTCCATTGATTGCCCACGACGTGGAGGCTCCTGGGGTTGAGGGAGGGCTTGCAATCAGTCTAGCACACTTCAGAGTTGAAAGGTTCTCAGTGTCCAAAAGAGAGGAAAATGCCACTGAAGTGTGAAGAAATCAGGACAGACTGGGCCCTCGCTTCTCAAGTGGCACCTGCTCACAGAGTAGGTGCTTTGGGAGTTCCCTGCTTTGTCAGTATGGTGGTCACAATCTGATTCCAGTAAAAAACTGCATTTCCAGCCTCAGGCACGATGTGCGCTCCCTTCTCAGCAAACCGACAGCCAGGTGTCCCCAGGAGTGTACTGACCATCTTTCACTTATTCCCCTGCCATTCTGTCAGGAGCTGTGTTTGTTCTGCCCTCCCCTCCCCAGTGGCCCAGGTAATGAATCTTCCCTCGCCTGTCCACGTGCGTGTCCTCTCCATTACTCAGAGACACTAAGGAAGATAAATGGTGCTGTGTAATGACTGAGCAAGAGCTCCACTCGTGGTGTCTCTAAGTGGGCAGGGCAGCTCCTGCAGTTACTCACCATCACCTGCAGATCCTGTTTCAGCAGGACTTTGAACTCAGATGTTTAAACTGGAGTCCCGTTCCCACAAATCTCGGATTAAGTGAAGACTTTTATGGCGTCTTTTCTTGCATGGTCACTTCTTGTGCTTCCTATTTGAGAAGATAATGGACACAGTAAATTCCCCTATAAGAGCACCTGTGTCAGTGAGAAACCATGCCCCAGAAAATTAAATTCTTCTGCTGTGTTAAGTGTTCAGATTCCAAGCTAAAGAAACCTCCTGAGTAAAAGCTGCTTGGTGCATGGTTTCTCTATTAGCAAAGTGCTGTATACACTGAATTATATTGTGTGGCTGCCTCCAGTGTGGATAAGCACATAAATGAGATGTGCTGAATCTACTTCTCTCACAGACAGCAATTCAAATTGGGTGTTACACTGCAGCTGAAACTTTAAAATGGTCATTATTCATATGAATGGGAGTAGTTACCAGTTAATGCTCGCACCTTGATCAGGAAAGTAACGCTGTTGAGAAAAGTCAAAATTCCAACAGCCTCTCTGAAATTTCTTGCTGAATTGAATGATAGAAAGTTTTCAGAAGAGTATTAAAATAACATAAGGAGGACATTTATTATGCTTTCACCTAACTGTAATACATTTACCTCCTTTAGTTCTTTCATTTCAGTTTTACTTGCAGACAGAAATGTGTGATAGGCATTAGTAAGTGCTCCTCTGCTCCTGACAGGATCATTTGCACACCTGCATTTGGTAAGCAGCATGGTATATTTTTCAGCAGGATATATATGTGACCTTTCTATTGGCTTAACCTTCATATGGGTTAATGAGCACAGGATAACAGCTTTGTTTAAACTTAATCTCACCGTAGTACAACGATGAGCTAATTGATCTGCACTATAAGAGACTGAAAATCATTAAGTACTTGAAGCGATGATGTAAATTGAGCTGTACTTTGGTCAGGAGACGCTATCCATGAGACAACCTCCTTAGGGTTTGTAGCTCTGATTAGATCCTTGGTCTTCAGATGTTGTTTTCTTTTAGTTCACTGATCTCTTATGAAGGCAGAATACTAATGTCAAGAGACCATCCTAGGTAGGGCTGAAGCAAAGAGCAGTTGTTTGTTTCTGGATCTTGACCATGCTTGGCCATAGCTTAAGATATGAGACAAAAAAAAAAGGTAGATTTGGTTTGAGATTAAATTTCTTAGGTTCTCTTGAGATGCTGAGATCAAACGTGAGCAATCCTAGAAGAACCCCGTTGTTTGGAGCTGCACTTTAATCAGAACATAAATTATAAAAATAGTTTAAAATGCAGAAAGATGGACTCTGAGTAAAATAATTTAAGATGCAAAGAGGTGGACTCTGAATATGATCATGGACAACTGTCAGCTCTAACGTTCTGCTTGTCTGATTTTGATCTTCCCTTATGCCAACTAAGCCTTAGTTTAGTGGATTCACTCTTGGCTTTCTTGGAATAAATTTAACCACAGCCAATGACATTGAATGGCACCGAAATCTCTTGTCACTCAAGTCACAGGCAGGACATGCAGCTTCAAAAGCTGTCTAATTAAAGGAGTTATACTTGCCTTTACTTTCAACACTATACTAACAAAAAGCAGATTGCTGTTCGTGTAGCTAAGACAGAATAATAGCAACAGGTTTGGATTTCTTTTCCTGTGCAAAAATTACAACGTGGATAGTGGTTTAATTTTTTATACTGGCACGTTTATGATGGGAATGTTTGTGTGTATTCATGTCCATACACACCCCAGGAATAGATGCCCAGCAAATCTCCAGTGCTCACTAAAGAGACGAATATATCTGAGGTTTGCCTTATTGGTGAACTTTATGCAATTAATTTTAAAAGCAGCCTAAATCTCCAATACTTTACTGAAGCCTTTTAATTGTCTGTCACTCCAGAATTAATTGGGCAGCATTAGAACTCCTGTGGTCCAACATCTAAGCCATCTACTGCTGATACTGGAAGGTGCACAGTATTAACTTTGCAGTGCTTATACCTGTCCTGATGAAGCTGAGTATCTTTACAGATCACATCAAAGCTTTAGCTAGTACCAAATGGACCACATTTTTTTTTTCCCTGTTTTCTGACTGGTCTGAGGGAACCACAGCAGACATGGCTGAAAATCATAATTATTCTAGCACTTAGGGTGGGATTTAGTGAGCCACATTCTGCAAAGAGCTTATTCTTTTCTTCCAATACTTTGAGAGCTGTTACTTCATCATGAGCAGTAGTCAAATGCTTCCTCTGGTCTTCCTCTTAGCAAAGTTAAGAGAATTTTGGGGTTTTACTTCTTCCTTTCCACCTCCCCTCCCCTCAAAGTAATGAGAAACCTTTCCTGCTTGGGTCTCAATCAACCTGCACACCAATTAAGCTAATTGGCAACATATTTGAAACACTCCCTAATTACAGCTGCAGAAATTTTCAGAGAACAACCTTTCTGCAATTTTTCCTTCAGTCAAAATATCAAAAGCAATAACCCCCCCCCAACTCTTAACTACGCCCTGGTAGGACTGTTGAGGTACTTTCAGAAGAACCTGGTAAGGTGACTCCCTGACTTTCTGCTTGCTGTGGCTGCTCAGCACTATTGGAGAGTGTCAGAGGGGGAGAAAAATGCTTCCAAAGAATTTTCTCAGAGGAAATTTTCCAATGAATAACTTTGGGCAGGCGGTGATGTCAGGAAGAGCACTACTGGAGCACGTGGTATTCTGAGTGCTGAAGAGCATAAAAGCTATAGAAGGCTCTCACAGTTTAATTTTACCTAGAGCAGCCTTGGGGTTTTGCTAAGTCATGCAATCAGCCAAACCAGCCCCTGGTGTGGGTTCTAATTAAATACAGAGTTCCTCCCTCAGTCCCCCTTCATTTAAAGAGCAGCTCCTGGTACCTGGTGACCTCACTTGGTGGTTACAATAGCTTTGAAAGAGCTATGTGTTCTATAAAGAGATGAAAATCCTGCTTTTAAAGAAAGTAAGTTCTTAGGTTTGGAGGGTATTTTTTGTTTTCAATTTTATTTGTTGTGGTTTAGTGGAGAGAGGAGAATTCTAACTATTTAAATTGGAACATTATTAATAACTGGTAATACATCACTTGTCATTATAGAAAAGAGCTGAGCTACTCTGGTCTATGAATTTGCTTTTCAGCCTAAGTGGGGGGGGGGGGGGGAATAGGTGCATCTTTTATTTCAGTTTTATGTTTTCTGTGGACTGTGGCTTTTATGCATAACCCCTTTCTATCTAATATTATTTCAACTGAACTGCCTTGACTTATTTGCAGTCTCCAAGTGCAGTTACCAGATCTAGCCTTCTCCCAAAGAAGTAATTTGTTGCCTTGAGCCTTGTGACTGGAAGGGAACAAGGCTTAAGCAGGGATGTGCACACAGAAAGGAAGACAAGGACTTCTAACACACCTGAAATGTCAGACCCTGACCTTTAAAAACACTGTAAGAAACCAGAGGGCATGAGCCCTAAGGGATGTTTGTGCATGAACAAAGGTGGGTGTTGACTATTTTTGGGTCTATGAAAAGGGGTGATGAATTCCTGCCTTTGGTTCTCCAGCCTGTGGAGTTACTCTTGTTGCTAAGCAGAGATGAGGTTTTGCTCCGTGGAGGAAAAAAGTTGTGTTTTGGCTAAGTAGGAAAACAACAGCCCTCAAAATAAAAACACAGGTGCTGTGCAGATAACCTCACTGGAAATCATTAGCTAACGTGGGAGAGGAGGGTTTTGTTTCGCCCTGTGTTTGAAATGCCCACGTAGAGCAGGGAGAGGAGGGTGCTGGTGGTGGCAGTCCCAGAGTGTTCCCTTGCACAGTGTCCAGCTGTTCTTCAGAATTAAGCTGAAGGTCCTGATGTGGCCACAATACAAGGTATTAGCACATTTTAGGTGATTTAGGGGAGCAGCAGGCAGGGAAATGCTAATAAAGCCACTGCGATACTCCAGGTATAAAATATTTACTTTTTAGCTTGTATTGCAGTAATAACCAGAAAGAATTTAGCCTTTTGTGCTGCGGAAGGAGCTGTGTGCACAGGCAGCAGAGACATATCATCCTGAAAGCCCCAGCTATATAACTTTTCCAGCACAGTCTGCTTGCGCTGTTGGGTCTCGTGGGGGCCCAGGAGCACTTCATCTGATGAACCTTTCCATTGCAAAAATTCCTGTACAGCGGGATGAGACTCTGCCCCTATTACAGGGATCTCCTCCCAAGATATTACCAATGAATCTGATCTGTCTTCCTTCTTCAGGTGGAATGGCCAGGTATCAAAATTACTTCGAATTACGTGGAGCTCTTCACTTTCAGGGACTATGAGATCAGTAATGCTGCCTGCTATTTATACAATTTAAAGGGCTCAGGTCTTGAATTTTGTATGTGGCACCTCTGTGAACCATATGTAATTTGGGAGAACACTTTTAATATGTCATTTTAATGCTTTTGCTTTCCTTCACTTTCAGGAGTTTGTCGTGGTTGATTTATTCCCGCATATTTCCTAAAGTGCCAGGCAGTAAATGTCTGTGCTTTCTGTGATTTGTTTGATCAAGTCAAACCATTTTTCAGGGACCAGGAAAGGGGTCTTAAGTACTTGTAGGCTGCATGCATAGATATGTAAAGGAGCTTATCTTAATTTGTAAAACAAGAGGTAGTGACATAAATTAGATTAAGTAATCAGTAACTTCCTGTTTGGTCTTAATTATATATTTGTTGCCTTCCAAACACAGGTTTAATCCTTATCTTTGTTATGTAATAAACCAACAGTTGGTACTGATTTGTTGAAGTTGATAAACAGGCATAGAAATATTTGCTCAACTATTTATTCCCTTTATCCAGTGACTTCATCATTATCCAGCTAGGACAATGGGAGGGAGCAGCCAGTATGTTCAAGAATAGCCATTCATGACGATCTGCCTTTATTAAGAATGTACCAGGTTAAAAAAAAAAAATGTCCAGTAGCTCTTATACATGCCAGTTTATATGGATTTAATCCATGTGGATTAAAATAGTGATGCAAAATAGCTTTCCTGAGAAAGTAATGTTCAAAAAGGTAAGATGGAGTTCGGGAAGAAACGTTGGAGGCTTTGATTTTTTTTTTTTTTTTTTTTAATTTTTCAAGGGAAACATAATCCTTTCTTATGGTTTTACTACTGGTTTTTTTCCTTCCCTTCTGTAGTGATGGGGTGCAGAAAAGGTATTTTGCTTTGGATTGACCTGAGGGAATTGTTTTTGGGTTTTGATTAGTTCAGCTGGGCAGCTGAAAAATCAGTTATTCACAGAGATTTAGAGTAGAACATATGAAATGTGGCACCAGTTCTGTAAATCAGCCGTGATGAATAAATGCAGTGGCCAGTGCATGTTCCAAAAGGAACTTAAATTGGGTAATGCCTTTCTGCTGGTTTTCTGCTTGCAGACAAATCCTACCATCTGTCTTGTTCTACCTAGTAGATACTGCTCTTTATTCTGTAGATATTCATCTAGAGAGCATCTTTTAATCTGTTACTTACAAGCGGCGATGTGAAGCATCAGTTATACAATTGTAGAATCAGTTTGGTACAGACTTAATATACACAACTTGTTTACTTGTGGTAAGGATTTGTACTCGACTGCTCACAAGTGGAGGCACTAAATATGAATTAAACTATTTCCCGTGTGCATATGGATTCACATGTGCAAATATGCACTCAGACATTCACGAGGATAATTGTCTAGAATGTGTGGAGAACCAGCCTTTAAGAGGTGACTGGGACAGGAACTTCAATTTTTTTTTTGCTCTTTGTAAGTGTGGAGACCTGCTTGGCAGAAAAGTATATCTGTAATTTGTTTTAAATGTAGGATAATTGTTTCTGAGCTTTCCATTGTGTGTTTTTCACCAGTGCTTCTGAAATCTCCTGTTCAAAGCTGCTCAGTGGGACCAGAACGTGAAACTATTCATGTCCAAGTAGCAGGGATTCTTAAGTATCCAAGATAATTGCAGGGTAGGGGAAAATAATCTCGAGCTCTCCGTGCTTCTTGTGCAGCTCCCCTGCAGTCCCCGTGGCTGCTGAATTTCAAACATCCTCCACGTTCCCAGGAGGAACTTTCCTGCAATTAAATCGCCAGACTACTCAGCTCCATGTGTAATGGCATCCTCCTTGGGGAGTTCTGACTGTGACACCCAGGTGAAACATTCCAATTTCTAGTCAGGCTTCAAGAAAACAAGGTGTGTTTAGCTGGGGTAGAATTTTAATATGACCTTTAGAATCTTTGAGGAGATGTGAAACTGGCTCAAAACTGCCAGGCTAGACTCACTAAGGAGTGCCAAAGAAAACATGGGAGACTGTCAGGCAGAAAACAAAGATTCTGACTTATCTTTCTGGTTTGGGGTGTTTGGGGAGCGTTGAACTCTGCAGCACCTCCAACAGCATCACCTTATCTAGAAACTACTTTCAAATAGGTATGAGAGAGAAAGAAAGAGGATGATTTGAAAAGGTAGAATAATTTTCTAAACAAGACTTTGGAGATTTGCATGGGCAAAAAACTTTCCTTAGATTTAGCTAAATGCATACGTGGGAAATTCAGGAGTTCATGCCCTTTGGAGCTGGCTGGGATAGTGAAACAAAATAGGATGGGACTATAAAATGAGAATGTCAATCCCCTTGACTCTTTCTATTATGCGTTTGAGGCAGCTGATAGAGTAGCATGTTGATTTATTTCCAGAACAAGAACAGAAGGAATTTGAAAGATACAGGAATAATATGCCGGGTATCTGTAAAATGTGTTTCTAAAGAGGCAAAATATTTCATTGCAAAATAAACTGTCAATTTGCAAACTGGCTTTGTTTCTAAAAAATAATAATTCACAGCCTAGTGGAGCAGTAAGTCAGACTTTCAAAGGTGTTTTAAGTCTGAAAAGATGCATGTGATGCATTATTGAATATTTACTTGACCTGGTTAGTGACTTGCAGTGAAATTCTACTTGTGTCATAAAGGTCTAAATACAGTTGAAAAATAACTCCCAAGTAAATAAATCAGCACTTTCCAAGCAGTCATAATCTGTTGTGTGTGTCTCACAGTGGAAAATGAAAGCATTAGTTGTTCTAGAAAAGGTTTGAGGGTTTGCTGTGCTCACCTGGCACTGCAGCAGAGTGGTTGACTTGGCTGTGCTTGGGCCAGGGTGAGCAACAAGCATCGTGTTTGTGATCGACCAAGGGCTTGGAATGGATGGTTTCCACATGGGGATCACTCCAGGAGCTGCCTGACAATCTGGAATGATCCAGCAGTCCCTGGGACTCTGCTGTGAATCTCTGCTCTCAGCACCTCCTGCTGGGCCACCAAAACGTGCTAATTCGCCAGGAAAAAGCAGATTATTTCTGCCAGTCTAGACAAGTTGAGCCATCTCACCTGGAAGGAGAGAAGACTACCCAGTTTGGCTAGTGGGAACAGCATGATTTTGCAACTGGGAGGGATCAAAGGAGGGATGAGAAGGTATGAGCCATTTAGCAGCAAGTTTTAGACTGGATAATCTCTTCTACTCAGTCGTGATTTGGGAGTGGATTATCATGGATATTCCTGGGGATGACGAAGCAGCTGAGGTATCACTGACTGCATCCACAGCTGCCTTAGTTACCTCTGCAAAACTTTCTCCAGGAAAAGTACATATTCATTTTTCCTCTCTGGCATTTGGAGACGAGACAGGATACCGTGCCTGGTGCTGTCAGAGGTAGCTGAGCACCTGTGAGCCTACCAGGGGTTTGATGCCATTCAGTGGTCACAAGAAAAAAACTGAAAAACTGCCTGGTTAGTTGTTCTGGTGTTTGGGTGTCCCTTTTTTTTCTTTTTCTTTTTTTTTGTTTCTTTTTCTGAGAGACCTGAGCTTCCTGCTTAAGTTGACAAGATGATGAAAAGGATCGGGAATGTGACAGGTTACCTTGTAGCAAAGGAAAACTTCATGCCAGGATGAAGACCTCGCGATTCAGAAGCTAATAAGAAACATGTCAGGAAGGATCTTACTCATCTCCTTTAATGAGTGTAGCCTTTGTATTTGGGGAAGGCTGGGGAGAAATCTTAGTGGCTGCTGACAGATTTGGACTGTACGTGTTATTTTAGAGCAGCTTTTTCAGGACAGGAGTTAAAACTTTGTTTCCTGAGTCTTCTAAGCAGGAGGCCCTTTAGATTGAGGACCCTATAGATTCCCATGTGTATACAGTGTGTCTGCAGCAGAGGCCACAGTGAAAGATAGAAATGAATTCCCAAGCAGCAGTTAATGAGCTCTGACTGTGTCCCATGTTACCAAAGGCAGATTATTTCTTGTGTCTGTCCCTGTGCATATCTATGGGTTTTTTTTAGGCACACAAAGTACCTGAAGAAGTACCTATTGCCATCTTCAGTTCCTTCTGAGAACACACTTAACTATTTTTAAGCTGTTCTTTCTTTAATGAATGTAAAATGGGTAGGTATTTAGTGAAATAATGCTGGGTTTATTGACATTCCTGGAAATTTACTGCACATGATCTTATTTAAATAAGACTTTAAAAGTTTTATTTTATTTTATTTTTAATATCCTGTTAGTGAATGCAGCCATCGATGATCAATATTGTAATTGTTGCTTGTACAAATTCAGTATTAGGCACAGAGCCTGCAGCAAGATGTAGAGGCATGATATGGATTAAAAAAATTAAAATTAATTGGAAAAAAAAATACTCTGGAGGGGGAGAATGATCAGCCAGCAGCCACAAACACTTCTGTGCTGCAGTTCCCAATCCAGTGGAATTGGATTTAGGGTACACAGACACGGCTTGTCTCATAAAAGGTCTGCAGCAGAAACAGCTCTGTTCTTTTGCTTACTGGGGTGTTAATTTAATGCTTAGAATTCGTTTTTTCTCCCATCAATAATGGCCTGGTAGCAGAACTGCAGCCTGCACACAGACCCTGGAATCTTTGCAGAAAATGAAGAGGGAATTCTGCAGACATTTGAGGCAGAACCTGATCAACTTCTGATTGTCTGAATAGAGTCTGTTTAAGCAGCATAAGGTTGTTCCATGCAGAGTCCTGCATTTCTGTCTCTATTATAAGGAATTTGACAATTGATGCTGGACTCCTCTGTCACTCTGCACTCCTCTGCTACCCAACCTTACTGTTCTTTTTATTGGTTCCCTAATATAATTACACTAGAAATAGTGTTTAAGTCAAGATATTCCCGGCAAGTATTTCAGATTTCTGATTTTGTGGGTGTTTGGTGTTTTTTTTTTTTTTTTTTTTTTTTTTTTTTTTTTTTTTTTTTTTTTTTTTTTTTTTTTTTTTGGCTTGTGTGTTTGATTTTTTTTGTTCTGTTTTTTAAATCTTTGAAAGCTCCGTAACTTTTTTTTCTTTCTCCATAAGTAGAGATACAATGGAGGGAGGACAGAAGTGGATACAAAAACATATTTTAGTATGTTGGGCACAGAAGCTCTTGTCTCTTAGTTCTTTCATCACTGGGGTGCCTTGAGCCTTAACTGGATTGCACCTACCCTGGTGCTGCTTTTATTAACGAGAAGGACTCACCTTTTATGGTTCACTGAATAAATGCATCAGGACTGCAGGAAAGGCCACGCAATGGTGTGTGTCAGGATGGCCTGGTGAGCTGGTGATGAAAGCTCCCAGCTCCTGCCCCAAGCAATGACACACTCGAGGGACTGATGCATCTCACCCTGTCTGGTACCTTTTCCTCCCTGAATCACAAGCAGTTGATGGATTGGGAACAGCCCTCTGTGATTACTGATGTTCTGTGTCTGGAAGTGTCAGAAAAATTTTCCTGGTCGCTCTTTCCCTCTCCCCCAGTGATTATTGTGACTGTGGGCTTGGTTTGGGATTTTTCTTTTTGGTTTTGTTTTTCTGAATGTAAACTTTGTGGTGCCCCATCAGTGCTTTGCCCTTTCATGTTCAGGCTGACATCAGGTCTTCTGTGAAAGTGTCATATCCTTTTATCTAAATACTTTTCTCTGTAATTATTGCTTTGCTGCCTTTTCAGGTGGGAAGTTGCCTTTGTTATATGATCTTTCTCTGATCATTTTTGTATCACTTGTTAATATAAAGAGGGTGTGTGTGTTCCTCTGAGGCTCTTTTATTTAAATGATTTCCTTATCTGTCTGTCACTGTGAATAATAAACCAACTTCAGGATTGTTCCTCTCTCTCCTAATGAATGATGAGGTGTCATCTGTCCTAACATCAATGATTAATTTACAAAAGTTTCTTCAAACTTCAGTAAAATGGGATATTCAAAGAAAATATTGTGTCATCAGACTGCAGTGCTGTTGTCAGAAAGACCTTATCTGACAGATAATCAGGCCCATTAAGGCAACTGGAATTCCTAGGTTGATACAGCAGGTGGGAGTACAATCTGTGAGTATCAGGGATGAACACTTACAAACCCATCGAGTCAAATCACAGAGTTAAAAGTATGAAAACTGCTGGATGAGTATGTGACCTCTACTGATCCTTGGAGTCATGTATATAAGGACATGCATGTCAAGACCAGGTGCCTGCTCTCGCTCCAGACATGGAGACATGGAAATCCTTTAATGTCACGATCCAACTTCCAGAATTATCACTTAGGGCAGCCCACAAGGAGTTCCTGATGGGCAGGCTTGTGGAAATGATAAATTCATTTTGGTTTTAGTTTATTGCCCTGCTTTTGGAGCATCAGATGGTGGCTCATGGTAAGACTGAGGACTCCTTCTCTGGTGCCAGTTGCTTTCTCTGGTGGAGCAAGAGCTCCCCTTTCAGAAGACTTTTTTTCAAATGTAAAATATATATATATATATATGTATACTGCTGTAAAATCAAAATTAGAGTTCCTGTGTGAAATAGATTGTGTGGAAAAATGAGATCATCAGTTGTGGTCTAGTAGCATCTCACTGACAACACAAATAACATGATCCAATCCCACACATTTGACACAAAGTCTACCATCCAGGTTCACTCTTCACATAAAATCAGAAGCTTGTGCCAAAGTCCTTGAAACCCTCGAATGACAATTCTCTGAAGTGGCCCAAATGATACACCACTGAATATGGAGGGGATGACTTTAATTTAGGATCACTCTGCAGATGTATTGTTTTCTGAGTCAGCTCTGTATTTGGAGACTCTTCTGGGATGATTTTCATACTCTATTTAATTTTCTTCCTTTCCCACTTGGGTCATGGAAACTTCTTTGTGGAGATAATAGAGAAGATGCCAGATGGACTAGAGGGTTACTCAAGAGGAGACATCCAGCAGAACTGTCAATGCAGAAGCACAGTTACAGGCAATGTTATGAAGTGAAGCGGGCAGAGCGGTCTTAAATGCTAATAAGGAGAGGGCTTAAAAAGAAATTGGTGATTTGGGGGCCTTGAAGCCATTTTTCTTTTTAATTTGTCACAGATAAATGCATGACTCTTGGGTTCCAGGGTTCTATTTTTGTTTTCCTATTTGTGACACATCGGTTTGGCCTTATCGCTGCTCTCTTGGTACTTGCCCTTTAGAATGATGGTGTTTGCTACCAAAAGTGTGAGATTTTTTTAGAAACTGCTCAGTAACGGTGTGGCAGGAGGAAAGATTTAGGGTTCTTGCTGCAAATAGGCTGGATTCTTTTATTTCTGGACTGGTATGGAAGACAGATGCTGCTATTCCATTTCCAAGCAAGTAGGTGAAGAATAATGGGAAATCAGTGCTCCAGTGTGAATAGTGACAGTAATGCATCAGTTGTTGTTTCAGCCTTGTGTTACACTGCTGTGCAGGGAATAAAGTGATCACAGAACCCTTTTAAATATAATCATGTATTCATAAGGAAGTGCTCAGTTGTAAGAAATAGTTCACATTCAGGGCAGAAGAACTTACCTTTTGAACTGTTCCTGTGAATTCCAAGCAGGAGTTCACCATCACATTGTATCTGTGTTCTAGAGATGGGAGGGCTCAGCTTCCTCTTACCTGTTTGTGGCAGGCATGTTCAACAAGAGGGTTTGGTTTTTCTTGGCTTATATGACAAAGTATTGGAAGTCTGCAGGAAAATCTGGCTGATTTAGTTCCCAACACCCCCTTACATATTCAGGTTTTATCTAAAACCCCCAATATTCTTTGAAAAGTGCATATTAAATACTGACTAAAGAGAGCAATTAGTGATTTATGTCTGTTTTCTAGCCCTGAATGCATGCTGGCTTTTATGGCTTTTGGAAAATCCTGCCCCTATTTTGGCTTCAATTTCCAGTGCTTACAACCTTGTCTATTAAATTGAGTTATGGATTCTTTGAAGCAAATACTGCTCCTTCTGATGAAGTCTTGATTTTGTTAAGGCTTCTGGCCGCAGAATTAATAAAGATTTAATAATGTAATTATGTTCCCAGGATCAATGCTAAAATGAAATGCTAACTAAAGCAGTGAGCCCTCTTGTCCAACTGGATACTGAGTGGTTTCATTTTGCGCGCATATGAGGTGATATAACCTAACAAAAACTTCATCTGGCAGCTTTTGGTTTCATTTCTTGTCAGAAAACAACTCCTGAGAGTCTGAGACCAAAACCTCCCATCACTGTGTCATAGGACTGTTGTCAGTAAAACATAGGATTTAATCAGGAGTCTGAAAATGCAACGCTGCTCGTTTTTAAGGGAATTGAAACTGCCATGAGACTGGCAAAAGGAGGAACACAGGAAAGTCATCCTTGGAAAGCTCCAGGGGTTTTTATTCGCGTTTAAGGGTTGTGGAGGATGCTTGAATCTAGGGAAGGAACACGACAAGCAACCAGCAAACCCTATACCATGGAAATGATCCTGCTCAGAGGTTCATGTAACAGTCTAAATTGACTCTGTGACACAAACTGGCAGAGCAGATCATCCCTCTGTTGAGAACTGACTGAGCTGCACCTGGGGAAGGGTTTCACTCTGTAGCTTAGCTTTAAACTGCCTCACCTCTGAGCATGAGTGGATTCAGCCACTTCAGTAGGTTAAGACAGAAATGTCTTAATTTTACAAAAGTGAGCACCAAATTTTATTGGAACAGGCAACTCCTGTGACGTTACTTTCCAGTCTGAGAATGCATCACGTTACCAGATCTTTCTTCCTAGACGTTTTGGTTAAAATAATTCCAATTCATAAGAAACCTGGAAGAGTAGAAATGTTCAGAAGATTTAAGGAGAGCAGCTGAAACTAACTAAAAAGGTAAAATTACTGGCCTGACTGAAAAGAGCCACTTATCTCAATCCCCAAGATACAGCAACAAATTCATCTATTGCATTACCAGTCTGAGCTTGCAGCTGGTAAGGCAATTTTCCTAAGAAGTTGTTCCCTTCAATATACAAGAAAATGGCAATTTTTTTTTTTTAATGGAAGAATTATATAATTGATTGGAAGACTTTTCTATCTCATGAATGCTGGATGATTGTGGATTGAACAGTTTTAAAAATAAAGTAACTGTTAGGGCTGAAATCCCAAGGATCTGGTAATACAGAATGAAGTTAGTGGTCTGGCAGATTTGCTCAATTTTCTGAAGCCATGGTCAATAACTTTGCAGTAAAACTGAGCTATGAGGAGTGTTTTTGTTGCTGACTGAGAGCTGCTGTTAGAGAAATAAAGCTAGATGATTTTTAGCCAGGCTGCAGTACAAAATTAATAGCTTGATGAAGAAAGCAGTGTGACTTTCTGGGAGGCAAATGCAGCAAGTTTATAATGTCGTGTTCAGGGATTTATCATATGCACAAGCTTTGGCTGTGCAGGAGGAGACTGAATATGCTGCCTCTTTCTCAGATGTTTTCAGATTCACTGACCTACAAATAGTTTGCTTCCTCCATCAGTGACAAGTATTTTTTAAACAGTATCAGTCAGGGGAAGATTTACTAAGGAGAGAGAAGAGAAAAAACCATCCTATTACAACATCTCTTCCCGGGTGGCCACTGACTGAAATCCTCAATAAACTATTTCACAGCATGAGGGGTCGAATACAGTCATACTTGTAAGGGATTGAGAAATAATAGCTCCTGGCATAAGGACAGCTTCAAAATTAGATTTTATTGGTTTGCTTCACAGCGTTGGGGATCCAGAATGAAACCTGAATGCTGTGACACCCTTTGCAGCTGCAGTGGCTTGTCTTCAGCAGAGCTCTGAGGCATCCCTTGCTGTGGTCCTCTGGATGGATCTGGGTTTTCCTCTGCAGTGTTCCCACCTTAAGATAAATTGTTCTTACAGCCTGCACAACTAATCAACTCGAAACTGAGTGGATCTCTGTGGATCGTGGGTATCTGTGTGCTTATGGACAGACTGAACTCCTCAAGGCTTGTTTAATCTGCTACCTCTGCTTTTTTATTGGCCCACGATCTCTGCTGTAGATCCACACTCAGAACTGATAAGGCTGGTACATGCCCTGCAGTTGCACTTGGCTATTCTGGTGCCAAGTTCCCCATATAGACAAGCCTTTAGATATGGTGGTACAGTAAAGATAAACTGCAGGTCTTGAATTTAACTGTTTGTTACCCATCCTCTGTTTTGTTTATAAACAATATATATATATATATTTATATATGATTTTTTTGTATATAAACTGAGAGAGTCACTGTGTGATTCTTGTTTTGCTTATTCAGGTGGGTTGTTCCAGTAGAATTTTGCTGCTGCTGATGGTATAGATATAATGTGATACTTAGGATAGATTATATGACTTAAATCTTTAAAACACCACTTTTATGCTGGGTCTCACTCAGTAATGCACAAAATTGTAATCTTCTGCAATTCTGCCTTTGTAAAAACATGCATAATTTTTACAAAAATAGTTGTGGTTGTAATTAAGGATGCTGATAGTTGTTTTTGTTTTTAATTTCCTATCCTTCAGAATCCTTAATAAACTTTCACGGTCAAAATCCAGATGGTACTGCAGAGCTCAGTGTTGTTTTTGAGGATTTTTTTTTTTTTTTGGTCTGTTTGTGCTGATTATAATTCTCCCTAGATAAAAGTGTACAATTGTTTGAATTTTTGGCCTTTGGCTGTTTGGAAAGCTGCTGGCAGCTCCCAGCATAAGCCAGTTCATATTCAGTGCACGTTCACAGCTTGCTGGTGGAGGGAAGTTCAACAGTGAGCAGACCAGTTTGCCATTGCCCAAAAATTTACAAACCAGTGGACCCTACTCTAGCTGGTGAGATTGTTTCCTTATTTTAATAGGCAGTTCACCTTCTCTTTTTTTTTTTTTTTTTTTTTTTTAATTTGTGTTGCTCCTCTATTCCAAAGAGTCATTGATTTACAAACTCTAAGGAGCGTTGTCCTGTGGAGATGGGGACTATAGAGGGAAGGTTTTTAATCCCTTAGATAATTAAGCACTAAAATAAATGATAAAAAAATTATGAGGCGAAAAACACTCTGTTAATCTTAATATAAAAAAATAAAGTACTTCTCCCTGTGGAACGCAAGGGAGGGAGCTGCAGTCAAAATAAGGGAAATAAAAAATTGAATACCCTGGGAGGTTTTTTTTCCCCCCCGTCTCGACGTTGCTCTCTTGATGCCTCACTGTGTTTAATGATGCTTTGCCAAGATGTTGGGAGGAGTACGAAATGAGTGTGGAATTTATAAACGGGACATTAGACGGGGGAAGGATGGAATGGGCTGGGTGATCTGAGGAGTACAACAGCAGAACAGATTTTGCCTCGGGGCTGGATGGGAGAGACGCAGCCCTGCAACTCTAAGTACTAGCAAAGCCATTTGGAGTTGGTGGAAATCTTTGTTGGGGGATTATCTAGAACAAGGTCTTTAAAAACTTCATTTGCTCTCAGTGAGGATCTAGTGAAAGAGTGGGAGCTGAATGCTGAGAAGACTAAGGCTGAAATGAATGGTGTTTTTGCATGCAAAGAAGCTCTGTAATTTATTCTTTATTAAAAATGAGCAGGGTGGGACTTGGGCGTGACTTCCTCTATATTCAAACAAGATCCAAGATGAATTTTCCACCCCTAGGGATCACAGGCCTTCAGCCTTTTACTGCTGTTGCAGTTGTTGCTGAAGATAAACAAGCCTCCTCTACCCTGTGTGTGGATTTGCAGTGAACTGCAGTGCCTAAATGGCAGATTCCTGGTTAGGAGTAACTGCCATCAGTTCAGGCCACCACAGGATACTTGAATGAGCAAATAAGTAATTAGGTCAGATGCCAAACAACAAAAATAAAGACTAATAAGGCATTTTGTGAACTAGAGCTTGAGAAACTGGGTTGTCTTTGAATGCCATCTGTGGTAAGCCTATGTCACTTCTGTGAATAAAGGGTAAGGATTTGAATTTGCTAAAGGGGGGGAAAAAAAAAAAGAGGCAATTTATTTTCCAATTAGGGTTGTAGATGTAAGCACGAAGGTCAGATGTTCAAACAGGAGAGGTGATACTGTATTTGCATCTGTATTTTTTAGCAGTGTATGTCTTTGCTCTTTGGGACTGACAGTTCCTGGAAAGGTTCAGAGCTTATTCTTTAGCATGATAATCTGCCTCAGGTAATGGCTCGATGGCACAGTTAAAAGAGATATCTTGCAGTACAGGAGGCTCAGTGTCATTGAAAATGTTCTTTCAATGTGCAGTGATGTACAGCCTACAGATAATGCAGTTGTATTAAGGAACAATGTAGGGTTAGACAACAAGAGTGGCTTGAATCCTGACAGTTATTTGCAGGAAAGAAACCTCTTTTCATAGATGAAGTGAAATGGAAGGGACTATAAATTGGATGCTAATAAAACTCCTTTTGAAATCCTCTAGTACCATAGTGCAGTAAAGGAGCTGTTGTGTAAATGGTTATTGTGTTAACTATTTTTAAAGTGAAATTCAACCTTGTGCAGGAAATGGCTTAAAGCCCATGTATTGCTTGAGAGTGCAGAAAGGGAGGCTGAAGTGAACTCTGAGTGGTCTATTTGATGTAAA
>NW_020955501.1:628758-629902 GCF_003031625.1 Empidonax traillii
CTTTTGAAATCCTCTAGTACCATAGTGCAGTAAAGGAGCTGTTGTGTAAATGGTTATTGTGTTAACTATTTTTAAAGTGAAATTCAACCTTGTGCAGGAAATGGCTTAAAGCCCATGTATTGCTTGAGAGTGCAGAAAGGGAGGCTGAAGTGAACTCTGAGTGGTCTATTTGATGTAAAATCATTGCATTGGTTTCCTGTTCAGGTGGAGCTTGCTGTAATGATCAAATTTTTTTAAATGGGCCTGTGCAGTGATCTGGTGTTGCAGATGCTGACTGGGTGGTTTTGTTCTCCGATAATAAATGTATATTGCAAGTGAAGATGTGACCTTTGGCTTGTGTAAACCTGCACGAGCTACTTCTTTTAATCTGGCTGTCATGCAGAACATATCATAAACCAATGTCTCCCAAGCTGACTCGATAAATCATCATCTACCCAGGCTACTTCTGCCTGGATTGATGATGCTTTTTTTTGTGATGATGCTATTGCCGCTCATCCCGACTACAGCGCTGTCGGGCCCCTCAGTAAAGTCAGTGAGGTTATATCACAGTATGACTGGAAGATCTGACCTTTGAAACTCTCCTTTCCTTTCCACAGTGACCGAGAGTCGAGGGATCCTGGAGAGTATACAGAGATTTTCTTTACTGCCAACTTACTTGCCCGTGACCTATCGTATCCACAATGCGGATGTTTCCTTCTTTCTTAAGGAAGCCAACCAGGATATTATGAGGAACTCTAGCTTGCAGTCCCGAGTGGAATCCTTTCTGATCTACAAATCCAAGAGTCCACCCGTGTTAAATGCCACCTACGGACCTTTTTCCATCGAGCAAGTAGTGCCCCAGGACTTAATGCTGTCGTCAAATCCATTCGGATCCACTAACAAGTTCTCCTTTAACTGGAAGCTTCAGGCCTTCATCATGAGCGACAAAATTTACCCGAGCAAGCCCAAGGTGCAAGTGCTGTTCTACATCGTGGGCAGGGACTGGGATGACTACAGCACCACGGAGCGCCTGCCCTGCCTGCGGGTGTTCGCCTTCCGGGAGACGCGGGAAGTGCGAGGCAGCTGCCGGCTCAAAGGGGACCTGGGGCTGTGCGTGGCAGAGCTGGAGCTCCTGCCCAGCTGGTTCAACCCCCCCACGGTCGTC